>NW_006922108.1:172453-184039 GCF_000298275.1 Orycteropus afer afer | reverse complement strand
TTCTTCTTCAGTAGTGCTTTTCTTATCCAAGGTCTTTTTCCTTTCCATATAAAATTGTATTGTTGTTGTTGTTATGTGCCGTTGAGTCGGACCCAACTCATAGTGACCCTTCCTTGGGTTTCCAAAACAGTATCACTATGGAAGTAGATTGCCCCATCTTCCTTCTGAGGAGTGGCTGTTGGGTTTGAACTGCCAGCCTTCTGTTTAGCAGTCAAGTGCCTTAGGGACTATGCTTCCAGAGCTCCCTTCCATATAAAATTAGTGATTCGTTTTTCTATACCTTTAACAAATGATGGAATCTGGATTGAGATGATATTGAATTTGCGTTGTATTGACATTTTCACAATGTTCAATCTTCCTATCCATGACCGTGTTATGGTCTTCCATTTATGTAGAACTCTGATAATTTCTTGAAGTAATGATTTGTAGTTTTCTTTGTATAGGTCTTTTGTGTTACTGATAGAATTGGTTCCCAACTATCTTATCTTTTTGGTAGCTGTTATAAATGGCATTGAAATCTTTATTTCCTTTACAGAGAACTTTTTTGGTATTATAGAGGAATCCAACTGATTTCTGTGTGTTGATCTTGCTTCCTGACACTATGCTAAATCTTTCAATATGTCCCACTAGGTTTTTGACTGAGTCTCTTGGGTTTTCTAGTTATAGGATAATATCTGCAAATAGTGGTAGTTTTACTTCTTCCTTACCAATTTGGATACCTTTGATTTCCCTTTCTTGCCTTATTGCCCTGGCTAAGCCTTCCAATACAATGTAAATAGAAGAATAGTGAGAGGACATCCTTGTCTGGTTCCTGTTTGCAAGGGGAATGGTTTCAGTCTCTACCCGCTGAGAATAATGTTGACTGTAGGGTTTACATATATGCCTTTTTTTATGTTGAGGAATTTCCTTTCTCTTCCTATTTTTCTGAGAGTTTTTATCAGGAATGGGTGTTGGATTTTATCAAATGTATTTTTTACATCAATTGGTATGATTATGTGATTTTTTTTCCTTTATTTCACTTAAGTAGGAACTCTGGTAGCGTAGTGCCTAAGGCACTTGACTGCTAACCAGAAGGCTGACAGTTCAAACCCACCAGCCCCTCTTCAAGAGGAAGATGAGCCAATTTACTTCCGTAGTAATACTGCCTTGGAAACCCAAGGAGGGGTCGCTGTGACCTGGGTCTGACCTGATGGCACATAACAACAACAATCGATTGCATTGATTGTTTTTCTAATGTTGAACCATCCTTGCATACATGATATGAATCCCATTTGGTCATGATATATTATTATTATTTTGATATGTAGTTTGATTCTTGTGACTAGGATTTTGTTGAACATTTTTTGCATCTACATTCATGAGGTGTATTGTTCTGTAGTTTTCCTTTCTAATGGTATATTTGCTTGGTTTTAGCATCAGAATTATGCTTGCTTCATGAAATGAATTTAGGAAGATTCCATCCTTTTCTACAATCTAGAATAGTTTAAGAATGATTGGTGTCATCTCTTCCCTGTATGATTGGTGAATTCTCCAGGGAACCTAATGGGCCAGGATTTTTTGTGTAGGCATTTTTTTTTTTTTTAATGACCTATTTAAGTTCTTTTTTCTGTTCAAATTTTCTACCACAGTGTATGTAATTCATGTGTTCCTAGAAATCTGTCCATTTCTTCTAGGTTTTCAAAATTGTTTGAGTATCATTTTTCATAAAAATCTGATATGATTCTTTTTATTTCTGTTGGTTCTCTTGTAACATTATGCCTTTCATATCTTATTTCTCCTTCTTTTTCTTTGTTAAGTTTGCCAGTGCCTTGTCAATTTTATTAATCTTTTCAAAGAACCAATTACTCATCTTCTTGACTTTTTCCATTTTCTTTCTTTTTTCTATTTCATTTATTTCTGCTCAAATTTTTATCATTTATTTTATTCTGATGACTGTAGGCGTTTTTGTTGCTCTTTCTAATTGTTGAAGATGTGAGGTTAAAGTATTGATTTTGGCTCTTTCTTCTTTTTCAGTACGTGCATCTATTGCTTTAAATTGCCACTGATCAATGCTTTTGCTTTGTCCCAAATATTTAGTTATGTAGTGTTTTCATTCATTTCATTCAAGGAATTTTTATTTTTTTTAATTTTTTTTATTGGGAGCTCTGGTAGCATAGTGGCTGAAGCACTTGACAGCTAACCAGAAGGCTGGTGGGTTTGAACACTCCTCGGAAGGAAGATGGGGCAATCTACTTCCGTAGTGATACTGCCTCGGAAACCCAAGGAAGGGGCACTATGAGTAGGGTCTGACTTGATGGCACATAACAACAACAACAACAACATTTCTTTTATTACCAAGTCCTCTCTGACAAGGATGTTATTCAGTTTTCATGCTCTTTTTTGGTTTGTTCTTTTCCCATTGGTCTTCCTAGTGTTGATTTCTAATTTTATAGCACTGTGGTCTTAGAAGATTCTTTGCAATATTTAAATGTTTTTAAAATTATTAAGGCTTGCTTTGTGGCCTGATATATGATTCATCCTGGAGAATGTTGCCTGTGTGCTGGAAAAGAATGTATGTTGTCTAGTTGTTAGGTGAAGTCCTCTGTAGATGTCTACAAAGTCAAGGTGGTGGATTGCATTGTGTAATTCTTCTGCATCTTTGCTGAGTTTCTTTCCGATTATTCTTTCATTGAATGTGGTGTATTAAAGTCTCCTACTATAACTGTGAAGTCATCTATTTGTCTTTTCAATTCTGTTAAAGTCTGATATTTATATTTTGTGGCTCTTTCATTAGGTGCATAGATATTTATTATGGTTATGTCTTCTTGTTCAGTCTATCCTTTAATTGTTAATAATGTCCTTCCTTATCTATTATGGTGGTTTTTGTCTCAAAATTTGTTTAATCAGAAGTTAATATTGCCACTCCTGCCCCTTTTTGATTTCTATTTGCTTGGTATGTCTTTTTCCAATCTGATTTTTAGTCTATCTTTGTCTTTGTGTCTAAGGTGAGTTTCTTGTAGACATAATATTGAAGGGTCACATTTTCTTATCCAGTCTTCAACACTCTGTCTCTTGAGTGGTACATTTAACCCATTTACATTCAGTTTAATTATCAACAAGTATGAATTTATTGATGGCATTTTATTATGTGCTTTGTGTGTGTGTGTGTGTGGTTTTGCTGATTTCTTTGTTCCATAAAATTTTCTGTGCTGAACTCGTTTTTTTTATGAATTGTGTTATCATCTCTTTCACTGCTATTGCTTTAATATTCACTAAGTATTTGTGTTTGTCCTCTTTTTTGTTTTGATGTGAATGTTTATTATTTTTCTTTGAGGTTACACTTTGATTTATTATATTCTTCCCAAGTTTAAACAGTCTGGCTTGTATTTCAATTGTCTTTACTTCCTCATCATTTAGAATTTCAGTAACTACACTACTTATTCTCTCTTGTTGTTTTTCAGTTGTTCTCCTTTATCAGTTGATGTCTCTGGTTCCCTGTTTTCAGTCTTGTAAGCTTATTTTACTTTGGATACGTCTATAACTGTGTTGGTTTCTGGGTTATGTCATCATACTTTTTAATCATTGGTTGATGTTTGCTATTGTTTGTTCTTTGTCTGAAGGACTCTGTTTAACATCTTTTGTATGTTTGGTCTGGTTTTAAAAAATTCCTTTAATTTCTACACATGTGGAAATATCCTAATCCCACCCTCATATTTGAGGGACAATTTTGCTGTATATATAATTCTTGGTTGGGTATTTTTTTTTTTCAGGGTTTTATAATATCATCTCATCACTTATTCGTCTGCACGGTTTCTACTGAGAAATCACAGCTTAGTCTTACTGGCTACTGTTTGTAGGCAACTTTTCATTTTTCCTATGGTACTTTCAGGATTCTTTCTTTGTCTTTGGTTTTGGTGAGTTTGATGATGATAAGTCTTGGTTTATTTCTTATGGGGTCATTTTTATTTGTGGTTCATCGAACTTCTTGAATGGATTTATTCTTGTCTTTCATTATACAAGGGGAATTCTCTTCCAACAAATCTTTGACAATTTACTCTGTGCTTTTATTTGTCTTTTCCTGTTCTAGAATTCTGATCACACATAGGCTATTCCTTTTTATGGTTTTCCACATGAATCTTAGTCTTTCTTCATTATGTTTTAATCTTTTGTCTAATGGATACCTTACCAAAGTAGAATTGAAATGATTGTCTTCAATCTCATTAATTCTATCTTCCATTGATTCTATTCTACTCCTTTACCCATTGAATGTGTTATCTATTTCTGAAATCTTAGTATTAATCTTCTGGATTTCTCTTTATTGTTTTTGTATCATCAGTAATTTCTTGTTTATTTTGTTAATTTGTTCTTTTATTGTTTTCCTAAGTTATTCTTGAGTTTTGCCTATGTTTTCCTTAATTTTGTGACTATTTTCCTTTATTTTGTCAGTATTTTCCTTGATACATCTCTCAATCCATTGTTGTTGTTGTTGTTGTTTGCCGTCAAGTCGGCCCCAACTCATAGCGACCCCTCCTTGGGTTTCCCAGGCAGTATCACTACAGAAGTAGGATTGCCCAACCTTCCTTCTGAGGAGTGGCTGGTGGGTTTGAACTGCCAGCTGTCTGGTTAGCAGGCAAGTGTGTTAGCCACTATGTTACCAGAGCTCCCCTCAATCCATTAAATGTAGCCAAATATAATTCTTTTGAATTCCTTATCAGGGGTTCCCATGCTTATTTTTCTGGGATGTTTTCTGGGTGTGTATCCTGTTCACTTGTTTTTACTACTTTATCTTTCTTTTTTTGTGTGTGTGGGATTTGATGGTCTGCTGTCACTAAGACATTATGGTCTTTTAGGTGTAATTTGTGGTTGTATATTGGAGTGATTTGTGCAAGATTTTTTTTCCCCTTTATTTTGTTTTGATATATCTGTGTGAGCAGGGCACTGTACTCCTCTATTGGCCAGCTGGTAACACAAAGGCACTGAGTGTGTGCACAGACCTCTGTTAGCTGTTCATAAAGAGCAGCTAAGGGTGAATTTAGCTGGTATTGGCCACCACCTATCATTGGTCACTGGAGTAAAAGCCAATGGTATCCCTAACTCAGTTAAAGGGGCTGAAGGAGGTGCAAGTATAGTTGGATTGTGTGGTAATGGTTGCTCTCTCCAACTCAATTAGATAAAATAATAATAATAATAAACACAAAAGAATAAAAAAAGAACAAAAAAACTCAATCAACATAAACAAATGGGAATAATTGCAAAAAAAGTGGTAAATGAGAAGAAAATTTCAAAATATATTTTAAAAAATAATGAAAGAAAGATGAGAAAAAGAGGAAAAAAGAGAAATCACAATATATCGGAAGGGAGGAATGAGAGAAAAAAGCAAGTGTAAATTAATAGTGAAGAAAAAATGGGAAAACTGCAAAAGGAAACACAAGGGATGGGAAGAACCAAAAGAATGAAAAAAGAAGAGGAAATTAAAAACAAAGCAAACAACAGCAAAAACACAAGAACCAGGGATAGGAAAGGGTAAAAGAGAGTAGGAAGATAAAAAGAATAAAAACAAAAACAATACTGTGGGAGGTGGTGTATGGCATCTAGGCTCCCTCAGGGCACAGACTGAGATGTACTTACTTCTGTTCAAGAACGTGGGCAGAGGTGGGGGCTTACCACACCGCTGTTCACCAAGAGGGTGTGGGATATGAAAGCATCAAGGGGAAGTTCCAGTTGTCAGCCTCCAGTGTGGTAGCCTGTGCTATTCCCAGCAAGCAGAGCCCACTCTTCTGTCACTGTTCAAACAAGAATGCCACTCACATACATCCAAAATGGCTGCAACTGCTGCCCACAAACATTCAAAATGGCTGCACCCTCAGGACAGGTGCTAGAAGTTCACAGGTCTGTTTGTCTCCTTCTGTACTCTTTTCCTTTCTGGTTGTCAGGCATCAATGCAGTCCTTGCACTTGCAGTCCTTGGTGAACAGAGCCATTCTCAGGTTGCTGTCAGGGAATATTCAAAATGGCTGTGTTCCCAGGATGGCTGGCAGTCTGCCTCTACATTTGTCTCCTCAAATACTGTTTCATTCAGGTTCTTTGGCGAGTTGGGATTTAATCCATTATTTATCCTTCCCTTCAAAGCTCAGGGTTCCAGGATTGTCCTCTGTATTCGTTGCAATTGATTGCACATTTCTTTGTTACAGCTGGTCTGTATAGATTTTCTGCCTATTCCACCATCTTGTCAGAACTTCCCATGTATTTAACTTTTCAAGAGGAAATTTTAGAGAAATAGAAAGACACTGGGTCCAAAATAAACAAATGAAGTGTATATATATATATACACACACATTTTTTTTTGCTAAACATATGGAGTAAGAAATGATGGATCCACTCTGTATGTATGTTTATGTGTGTGCACATTTTTAATTTAACAAATGATGTTGAACAGTTAGTGTCTCTGATCTTAACCTGTAAGGAACAATAAGCTTATATATGACACTAATTTGGAAAGTATACTATACATGACTTCCTTAAACAAGTAATGGGTTTTTGAAAAAAAATTCAAAAAGAAGATCTGAAATAAGGAACCTAAACTAAGCAGTTTTACCTTTAATATAATTTATTTATTTATTTATTGTTTTATACAATGAGTTCCCAGATGTGAAACCTCAATTTCTTTCAATGGATTGTTAAAGACAAAAATATTAATAAATAGTAGAATTAGAATTTGAACCAAGGTGTTTGTGTTCCTTATAACATTCTTTTAGGAAGTTCTGGTGGTGTAGTGCCTAAGGCATTTGACTGCTAATCAGAAGGCTGGCATTTCAAAATCACCAGCAACTCCTCAGAAGGAAGGTTGGGCAATCTATTTCCATAATGCTACTGCCTCAGAAACGCACGGAGGGGTCATTATGAATTGTATCTATTTCGACAGCAGTGAGTGTTTTTTTTTTTTTTTTTTTTATACCATCCTTTTAACATTTTTTGCTTCATCATTTGGAAGCATTTTCAAAAACACACAAGAAATAGACTCCCTCACCCCAGGCCTGATATTCTTTACATACATGATTGTATGTCTAATAAGCAAAACATTTACAACTGCCATACCTACTCTGAGAGTCTTCACAGAATATATTTACTTACATAAAAATATCAGCTTTCTATCCTCAAAAAACTTACTAAATATTGGATAAAGAGATGATTCATATTTTCATGTTCTTTACTTGGATCTCATGTTATTTAACATGATTATAGTGACTCAAACTAGGTTCTTGGTGTAGATTTTCAAGTTTTGTAAAAGCGATAACTGGTGATAGTTGATTTCTAGAGTATTTATTTTTACCATTTTTTAAATACTTTGTCTTTGGTACATATTAACCTCTATGAGGTGGCATTATTTACAACTTTGATATTCTAAACATTTTACTCATCAAATGCTCTTTATTTTCTTCCCCAACCATTGCATACACCTTTCCTACAGTTTATAAAGGACACATATCTTCACTAAGAAGCACAGAGACTCCTCACCATACAAAGAGGCACAGCTCATCAAAAGCAAAATGAATTTTCCAACAGTGGCCAGTAAAATACTTACAATTTTTCAGGTAAGGAAGATAAACAAGAGAATCTTCTAAATGACCCCCCCCCAAAAAAAAAAAAAAAGGAAGCAGAAAAGATTATGGATGAATGATTGAATGATTTTAAATTGATGAAATATAAAATAAGAATCTATCTAGAATTTTATATTTTGCTAAATATTTTCAAAAAGCAAGGTGATTTTTTTTAACTTTTCAGAAAAACTAAAATGAATGCATCCAACAGTACCACCATTAAATCTTCATTAAAGATAGTTCTGAAAACTTACTATTGCCAAAATATTGCTATGAAAGAATTCTGGGATGCATGGAGAAATGTGAGCAGTTATTGGTAAACTTTTTGATAAATTTAAATGAACAATGATTACATAATTTGCTAATTAGTAATGCATATTCTGAGAAGTAAAATATCAATTAAAATTGAATGTAACAATCAAGGGAGGGCTTTGACATTTTATAAACAAACACATGTATATATTTATATATATAAATAAAATATTTGACACTTTTTCTTCTGAAAAAAGGTGATTTTTTTCTTTATTATTGTTTATAAAATGTTGTGACAAGGCTTTAAGAAGACAAAAATAAATGAAGCTCACTCAATGATAGAAGATCTCAAGTAATAAAGATATCAATTATATAAAGATTGACTTATGGATGCAATTAAAGCCCAGTGAACATATGAACAATATTTTTGTTCACATTTTAAAGGGATAGAGCATAGTAAAAAAAGCTGATTTTTCATTAATTTTAAAAAATATAGATGTAAGATTAGCTTAGACACTTTGACAACTTCTGTAACAATTATCATTATTCACCATATCTTGTAATTAAGACTTGAATTGTTAGACAAATAAACAAAGCAATAAAATACAGATGCCTGAAACAGATTCACAGAAGTATAAAAAAATTCTTGTTGAAATAGTTAGTATTGAAGATCAGTGGGGAAAGTAAAGGCTTTTCTATAAATAGATGTGGTATCATTGTTAATTTTCATGGAAACAAGAAAAAGAAAAAGGTCTTTATAACTACACAGACAGCAATTCCAGGAATATTCTATGAAAAACAAACCTTTCAAAACTTTGTAAAAAAAATTACAGAAGAATATGTTTGTGAACATAGCATAAGAATACTTATGGCTCAAAAAATCACAAACCATAAAACAAAGATTCCATCATAAAAGTGAAAAAAAATATTTGTAGAAGAAATTAATGACAACAATTAGCATCTACAATATGTAAATTGTTTTTTTTCAAATTAATGAGAAAAATTATCAACTAACTAGAAAAACTTTCAAGAACTTTAAACAAGAGTTTTACAAAGGAAAACTTTGGGAATGGCAAGTAAACATGAAATGAAGCCCAACCTTCCCAATAAGTAAATTAAATTAAATAATTAATTTAATTAAAATTAAAATTGGAATGAAACTCCACTTCATACCCATTAGTCAAACAGAAATTGTTATTTGCTAAAGCATAGGCAAGAATGTTGAATAATGAAAACCCTCATGTAATGCTAATAACTGTCCATAAAAACTAATTACTCTGGGGAGATTTTGACAATAGCTAGTCATGTTTAAAACTCACCTGTCCCATGAGAGAGATGTCCCCTATCATCAATTTTCTCCTCTATATTTTACTAGAGGAAGCTCTAGTATGTATACACAAGAATGCATAGTATCAATATTTATTATAATTAATACTTCAAAACTACCTAAGTGTTTACATCTAAAGGATACTTGATAATATGGTCATACAATGAAATACTGTGCAATAGCAGATGTTAAAGAGACATAATAGAGAATAAAAGAAAGAAACAAACAGCAGGGACATAATATTTGTTAATGCTATTTAAAAAAATTACCAAAAAAATCTTAGATCGAGCATAAAAAATAAAAAAATACACAGGAAAAAAATGACATAATATAGAATTTTGGTTGTCTCTGATAGGACAGGGAAGAAGCTGCCATTTATGACAGGTTAACAGACATGTATAATTTCACTAGTAATTTTCTTCCCCTTAATCTTGATAGTGGGTAGTTGAGTATGTGTCTTTTTTTTTTTTTTTTTAATATATATCTTAGAAAATTAATGAAGGATTTTATTATAATACTTAAATGTATACAATATAAATACATTATATAATTATGTATAATGAAAAATAGATCATTCCATCTGTGGAAACTAGAAAGCATTTGTTATTTCAACAATTATAAGTACCTTACAAAATATTACAAAAAGTGCATGATTATTTTGGATAAAAATCATAACATTTTACCAAAAGACCCTTAAGAAGATATAAATTAATGCAGAGATATAAAAATTTATGGATAAGAATACCCAATATGCATAGTTTAGTAATTCCCAATCTATAAATTGAATGGAAGTTCTATGGAGCTATACAGATGACTGTATATACAAATTTTAATAGTTTTCAGTAGTACCAAAGTTATTTATGCAGCACTTACACTCCAGTTTGAGGTCTCACTACTGACTCTCTCTCACTGACAGGATTTCTATTCTAAATTTTCAGCTTCCTTGAGCAACATGTCTATCACTGAGAACCAGGAAGTCTGCAGGTTTCTTCCTCCATAGTTGAGTAAAGCCACAAAGTTCCCATTCTTACCTAATCCATTGAAAGGTTCTGTTTCAAAGCAGACTGTGTTGTAGCTTTCTCTTTGATTGCTTTCTGGTGAGCTCACCCTCTTTCTGTTTGTGTTTCTATTGCATTGTGTATTGTACAATACTTTTCATTATATTAATAATTTAAAATCTTGGATTTCTAGTTTACAATATACTATTCAGTCAATATTTGAAAATAAGTGCTTCTAAAATATATGACACAACACAATGCAACGCACTGCCTCTGAGTGAGATCCCGACTCATAATGACCCCCGATTGGGTTTCCCAGGCAGTATCACTAGGGAAATAGATTTTCCAATTGTCCTTCTGAACAGTGGCTGGTGGGTTTGAATCACCAGCCTTCTGGTTAGCAGTCAAGTGCCTTAGGCACTACACCACCAGAGCTCGCATGTATGTTGTTGTATATATGGTGGATTGGATGGCCCAACTCATAGTAACCCCTCTTTGGGTTTCCGAGGCAGTATCACTACAGAAGTAGATTGCCCAACCTTCCTTTAAATGAGGGGTTGGTGGGTTTGAACCGCCAACCTTCTGGTTACCAGTCAAGTGCCTTAGGCACTATGCTACCAGAGCTCCTATGTATAGTCTTTATTAAATCAAATTTATTAATGTCATTGTTCCAATTTTATACACAATTGCTTAATTTCAATCTGATTGATATCTGTGTTTCTCAGAAACAAATAGGAAACTATATCACTTGGACACTACATTTGTCCTTTTATTTTTGCAATTCCATCATATTTCTCTATGTATTTAGATAGCATAATGATAGGCACATTAACATTTACATGTTTTATACCTTTTTGTTCCTTTAATCTTAATGGTATGTAATTTAGCATAAATTATATATTACTTAATTTTGCTATAACATTTTTGATTAGTTTATTTTCAAGGGCTCTGCCATTTTTATTTTGATGGAGGACTTCTAAGAAAACAAAACCTTACTTAATTCTAATATGATTTTTGCTGTCAGTTTAGTAAATCTTATTTGGTGTGCTGCTATTTCTAATGCATTTTAAAATTGTAATTGTGGTCTTATTTTGTATATTCTGCTTACCAAGTGATTTTTCTCCCTATTTTGTCTTATATATTATAAGGCAGAAAACATGTTTTTTGGCATTTTTCTTTTGCTCTTTATTGATCTAAAAGTAATAAATTGTCTTCCTTTTTTACTAGATTGAATTTATATATGTTGTGGTTGTTGTTTCCCGTCGAGTTGGCCCTGACTCATAGTGACCCCTCCTTGGGTTTCTGAGGCAGTATCACTACTGAAGTAGGATTGCCCAACCTTCCTTCCGAGGAGTGGCTTGTGGGTTTGAACCGCCAGCCTTCTGATGAGTAGTCAAGTGCCTTAGGCACTATGCTACCAGAGCTCCTGAATT
>NW_006922108.1:166161-172173 GCF_000298275.1 Orycteropus afer afer | reverse complement strand
CCTTCTGATGAGGTATCTACTTCAGTAGTTCTTTGAGGATGTATTAGGCCACAACATAAAGTTTTCTCCTTAATTTTCTTACTCATTCTATTATTTATATGACTCCCTGAGCATCTCTAGTAGCATATTTCATTAATTCGTATAAACTGTTTTTTTCTTTCACATTTGAGCATTTCCTAGATTGAAAAAAGTTTTACAGCTGATTCAATCTTAGCATCTGGTCATAGTTACTAGGCAGCATCTTAGTGGTAAGGTAAAATAATTGTTCATCTGTTTTAGATCCCACAAATATGGTATTTACATTTGTTGAAGGCTTTCACTGTGCCAGGAGATATTTTTAAAGTTTCATATAAAATATCTCCAAATTAGCCCAAAGGTCACATCATTGTTAAGCAGGTAATGTTAAGATTCAAAACCAGACAGTCTGCTTCCACAGTCTACACTATAATAAACATAAAACAATTTGAGAGTGTGACCCTATTTTTAAACCTAAAGAATATCCTACTCCTTTGTTTCCTAATTTCCTGCTGTTGAGCATCTTCTTGAATATATAATAACTATTTCAGTTCCTCTTTTTTCTCTGAGGGTTATGAAATCAGAATCTCAGAATAAGGGCTGTATAAACTATGCTTTTAACAAATGCTCCCAAGTGATTTGTGTTTTCAGACTAGTTAAGAAAACACTTACTTGGCCCAGTTACTCTGACCAAGATCCTAGAGTCTGTAACTCCTCATCAACAAGCAAGATCTCAATATTCAAATTATGATGGACAACTGCTAATTTCCTTGGGACGAGTCTTTAATATTAATTAATTGCCTCCCTCAGTTCTAAGCCTTAAGTGACTTTAGGAGTGTGTCCTTCACCATGAGAAAGGGGTATTTTCAGTTTTACCTTTGGGGACATCGGAACTCCTAATAAACTACTTGTTATATAGATTCCTTGTAAGGACTGTTAATTGTTAGTATGGATCAAAGAATGCTGCCTCTTAAGTCATTTGGGTTCTTAGTCTTTGAACTTTAAAATCAACTGTTTGCACATGTGTCACACAGTTCTAAGAGCTATTTAATAATCATTGATCTCCTTCAATTTGGTCTCCCAGGACTCTGTACCTCAGAGAGATGAAGTTGTTTTTACAAGTATTGTCAGTTCTTGCAATAAGGTTGAGGAAAAGGCTCTTGGGTTAGTGCGTTTTATTTTGCATAAGGAAATTTTTGCTATTTTATAGTATTTCTTAAATGAATGCATGATAGTTTCCACATTCATATTCCATGCATTATATTGGGCTAAATATCATTAATATGAAAATCTATATCAGGTGGAACTCAGCCAAACTTTAGGTTCAAATCAAATCAGTTTGAATCAAATAAAGTTTAGAGTCTGATCTGACCTTGATGTCAAGCAAGATTCTCTCAATTTGGCTGGAAAATTGTGCTTTCAAGAGCCAAATTCACTTTTAAGCTTCATTTCTTTTCCCCCTTTCAACTCTAAATCCCTGAAGTCAAAATGAATCAAACATAGCAGTGTCTTGATTATTTCAATCAGATAATTTTAACAGACAGATTGTGTTTCAAAATTCCAGTTCTAATCTATTAGATGTGCAATGTTGGGTAACTAACTTCTTAGGAAAAGGATCAAACAGAAAAGATTATGATTTGTTATAATGGTTAGGAACAAATTTGAAGAGAATATTATTGCTTGTGATAGGTCTAGACATCATGTCATAAAATGCTCAAGTACTAATTAAGAGTTAAGGGTACATATTTACCCTGGTATTTCTGGGCATCACTTAAATTATATATAAAATTAAATTGATAGTTAATATGATCTCTAATTTATAGTCTTCAGAAAGAAAAATATTAGTAAAATGGCCTTTAAATATAAAAATAAACGAAAATACGTGCTTTCTTTCCCCATAATGAACATAACTGTCATTTCCAACTAGGTTAACTACATTCTATGTCTATGAGGAAATGTGAGGTCATGAGTTTCTATTCTCTATCTGGAATGTTACTGATGTGACTTATGATAATGGGAAAGACTAACTACTGATTTATCTCTAGTTTGTTTATGTAGTTCTTCTTATCTTAAAATCTCAAAATATAATTTTATATATCAATTTCTAGCTATAGAATTGATTCTCTATTTCCTTATATGTTTCTCCTCACTTTTTATGTATGAGAGTTTACTTTGGCCACTTATCTGCCTAACTCCATTTTGTGAATTTTTAATGAATTTTCAATCTTCCAAAAGTTCTTTTTATTTTTCTTTTCATTTAATATTTTACCTACTTTTCACTAGGAGATCCAAAATACTGACAACTTTATGATACACCACAATAAATAAGGACTTTTAAATAGAGCATTGACTTAGCAACACCTAACCAAAGCAATTAAACTGATCATAATTTTAATTTAACAAAAATGCCTTGGTTTAAAATAATCTTTTGTTGTTGTTGTTGTGATTTGGGTGAAAGTTTACAGAGCAAATTCACTTTCCATACAGCAGCTCGCATACACTTTATCTCATGACTTTGACTACAATTTACCACAATGCAACAGATCCCCTTCCACTTCCTCCCCATAGATATGTCTTCCCTGTGTTCTTCCCTCCATGCACTCCTGCCCCCTGAGCTGTCTCCCTGTGCATACATAGCCTTTCTATTCTCCCATGATTGTTCTCTCAGAGAAATGTATCTACTTCAGGTAGAAGTTCACCTCATATACCTGTCTTCTGTCTGGCTGGAAGCTACAGGAGTGGGTTCAGTTCCATACCTGAACGGGAGTTAAAAACCTTAGTCTCAGTGGTTCCATCAAGCTCTATCAGACCAGCAAACCTAGTCCAACTTTTTTTATTTTTTAATGATTTTGAGTTTTGTTTCATATTGTTCTCCTACTCTATCCAGGATCTCCTACAGAAATCCACCTCTGAGTAGTTGACAGTGCTAGCTGGGCAGTATGTAGTTCTTCTGGTCTCATAGTTGTATAGACAGAGGATGGCATGGTGCACCAGTTGCTTGGCCTAATTGTTTCCATGAATCTTTGGTTTTCTGCATTCTTCTTTGCTGTGGACGAAGAGAGAGAAACCCAGTGTTGCATCTAGATGGTTGCTTGCAAGCTTTTAAGATCCCAGTCGCTACTTGCCAATGTAGGATGTGGAACAATGTTTTGTGTAGCATGTTATGCCAAAGGAGCTTGATGTCCCCTGTGACTATGGTCCCAAGCCCACACAGGTCCAACTACTCACTCCCTCTGGGTAGCTGACTGTGGCCAAGAAATGACTACAATCTTATCCCTTGTCAGCTCTACTATATACCTGGGAATTCTTACAGAACATACCAATACACTTGTAGAATCATTGTCTGCCAACCTTATACATGGTCTTGGGCACACTCCTCCCTACATAGACATACCTAATAGTTCAGTCTTTTGATCCATCTATCTACCCATATAT
The DNA here is from genome assembly GCF_000298275.1 of Orycteropus afer afer. Lineage (NCBI taxonomy): Eukaryota > Metazoa > Chordata > Mammalia > Tubulidentata > Orycteropodidae > Orycteropus > Orycteropus afer. The sequence goes on along the minus strand of NW_006922108.1, from coordinate 168,723 downwards.
CCATGTTTGCCTTCATTGACAACACAGTACTGTATGTGCAAAAGGGGCTGTCTTTGTTGTCTGTTCCTCCCATGTACTTCTCTATGTCTTCTTCTTACTCAATGCCACTGTGTTGATCACTCACATTTGTACATTGCCCTTGTCTTCACCCAAATCAATACTTGTTTTTACCTATCTAACAGTGTTCCCTCCCCTCCATTCCCACCCCTGGTAACTAACAAAGAAAATTTCCTTCCACATAGAAACCTTTCCTTGAATTTTTACAATATCAAACTAATACAATATTTGTCTTCTGTGATTGATTTATTTCACTCAGCATAATGTACTCCAAGTTCATCCACTTTATGTGATGTTTTACAGATTCTGGGTTATTCTTTAGGGTTGCATAGTATTCCATTGTGTGTATGTACCTATCCATTCCTCCGTTGATGGACATCTAGGTTGTTTCCATCTTTTGTCTATTGTAAATAGTGCTGCAATGAACATGGGTGTGCATATGTCTGTTCTTGTCATAGCTTTCAACTCTTTAGGATATATACCTAGTAATGGAATGGCTGGGTCAAATGGTATTTCTAATTCCAACTTTGTAAGGAATCACCATACTGCTTTCCAGAGTGGTTATACCACTTTACAGTTCCACCAGCAGTGTATGAGTGTCCCAATCTCTCCACATCCTTGCCAGCATTTGTTATTTTCTGGCTTGTTGAACTTTGCTACTAGTGCTGGGGAAAGATGGTATCTCGTTGTTTTGATTTGCATCTCTCTAATGGCTAATGATTGTGAGCATTTCTTCATATGTTGGTTGGCTGCCTGAATATCCTCCTTGGTGAAGTGTCTATTTATTCTTCTGCTTATTTTTTAATTGGATTATTTGTCTTTTTGTTATTAAGGTGTTGGAGATTTCTATAAATTCTAGAGAAAAGTCCCTTGTCAGATACATCATTGCCAAACATTTTTTCACAATCTGTATGTTCCCTTTTGCCTTTTTGGGAGAAGTTTTTGAAAGCACATACAAATTTAATTTTTAGAAGATCCCATTCATCTAGTTTCCTTCCTACTGTTTGTGCATTTTGGGTTATGCTTGATAGTCTATTTATGCCATATATTGTTGTTGTTGTTGTTATGTGCCGTCGAGTCGGCCCTGACTCATAGCGACCCCTCCTTGGGTTTCCGAGGCAGTATCACTACGGAAGTAGGATTGCCCAACCTTCCTTCCGAGGAGTGGCTGGTGGGTTTGAACCGCCAGCCTTCCGGTTAGCAGTCAAGTGCTTTAGCCACTATGCTACCAGAGCTCCTATGCCATATATTAGGACCTCTAAATTTGCCCCTAGTTTTTCTTTGAGGAACTCTATAGTTTTAAGTTTCACATTTAAGTCTTTGATACATATGAAGTTAGTTTTTGTGTATGGTGTGATGTACAGATCTCATTTAATTTTTCTGCAAATGTAAATCCAGTTTTGCCAGCACCATTTATTAAACAAACATTCTCTTCCCTATTTAATTAATTTTAGCCCTTTGTCAAAGATCAGCTGACCATAGCTGGATGGATCTATTTATGGGTTCTCAGTTCTACTCCATTGCTCTACATGTCTGTCATTATACCAATACCAGGCAGTTTTGACTACTGTGGCTGTACATTAGGTCCTGAGATCTGGCAGTGTGAGACCTCCTACTTTCTTGTTATTCTTCAATAGTGCTTTGCTTACCCGAGGTCTCTTTCCTTTCCATACAAAGTCAGTGACTGGTTTTTCCAAATCATTAAAAAGTGTTGATGGGATCTGGATTGGGATTGCATTGAATGTATAGATTGCCTTGAATAGAAATGACACTTTCACAGTGTTCAATCTTCCTATCCAGGAGCATGAGATGTTCCTCCATTTATGTGAATCTCTTATGGTTTCTTGAAGTAGTTTTTTATAGTTCTCTTTGTACAGGTCTTTTATGTCCCTGGTAAAATTGATTCCTAAGTATTTTATTTTTTGGTAGCTATTGCAAATGGTATTGATTCCCTTATTTCTTTTTCAGCAACTGCTTTGTGGGTATAGAGGAATCCAACTGATTTTGGAATGTTGATCTTGTATCTTTCAATGATGCTAAATCTCTCAATTAGTTCCAGTAGATTTTGGGGTTTTCTAGGTATATGATCATATCTTCAGCAAATACAGATACTTTGACTTCCTCCTTACCAATTTGGATGCCTTTGATTTCCCTTTCTTGCCTTATGGCCCTCCCTAGGATTTTCAGTACAATGTTGAAAAGAAATGTTGATAGAGGGCATCCTTGTCTGGTTCCTGTTCAAAGGAGGAATGGTTTCAGTCTCTCTCCATTGAGTATAATGTTAGCTGTTGGTTTTGTATAGATGCCCTTTATTTTGTTGAGGAATGTCCCTTCTAATCTTTTTTTGCTGAGAGTTTTGATCAGGAATGGGTGTTGGATTTTATCAAATGTCTTTTATGCATTAATTGATATGATTGTGTGGTACTTCTCCTTTGTTTTATTTACGTAGTGGATAATGTTGATTGTTTGTCTAATGTTGAACCATCCTTGCATACCTGATATGAA
>NW_006922108.1:159287-165423 GCF_000298275.1 Orycteropus afer afer | reverse complement strand
ATGTGTGCATTTATTGCTATAAAGTGGCCTCTGATCACTGTTTTTGCTGTGTCCCAGAGGTTTTGGTATATTGTGTTTTCATTCTCATTTGATTCAAGGAATCATTGAATTTCAGTTTTTATTTCTTCTCTTACACAGTCTTTCTTAAGGAGGGTGTTGTTTAGTTTACATGTGTTTACTCTTTTTCCTTGATCTTCCTATTGTTGATTTCTAATTTGAAAGCATTATGATCTGAGAATATGCTTTGCAGTATTTCAATGTTTTTAAATTTTTTAAGACTTGCTTTATAGCTTTTATAGCTTACCATACGGTCTGTCATGGAAAATGTTCCATGTACACTGGAGAAGATGCTGTTGTTGGGTGAAGTGCTGTGTAGATGTCTATAAAGTGAAGTTGGTGGATTGTACTGTTTAGCTCTTCTGTATCTTTGTTGAGTTTCTTACCAGTTGTTCGATCTTTCATTAAAACTGGTGTATTAAAGTCTCCCACTATGACTGTGCAGTCATCTATTTGACTTTACAGCTCTTTTGAAGTCTGATTTATGAACTTTGGTGATCTTTCATTGGGTCCATAGATATTTATTATGGTTGTACCTTCAATCCTTTAATCATTATATAATATCCTTCCTTGTCTCATATGGTGGTTTTTGTCTTAAAGTCAATTTGAACAGAAATTAATGTTGCCACTCCTGCTCTTTTACTGTTGCCATTTGCTTGATATATCTTTTTTCCAACCTTTGATTTTTTTTATTTTTGTCTTTGTCGCTAAGTTGTGCCTCTTGTAGACAGCGAATTGATAGGTTTTGTTTTCTTATTCAATCTGCAAGTCTCTGTCTCTTGAGTGGTGCATTTAATCCATTGACTTTCACTGTAATTATTGACAAGTATGAGTTGATTGCTGTCTTTTAGTTATGTGTTATTTCATGGTGTCCCTGTTTTCTTTGTTCCATATTATTTTCTGTGCTGAGCTCATTATGTTTTGGAATCATGTTATCATTTCCTTTGTTGTTGTTTTATTAGTATTTGCTGAATATTTTGCTTGTCATTTTTTTTATTGTGATATGAAGGTTTATCATTTTTCTTTGAGGTTATCCTGTGATTTATAATTTTCTCACCAAGATTAGGACAGTCCATTCTATCTTGCAACTCTCTTGATTTCCTCACCATTTAGAAGTTCTGTAACTACCAAGTATTTTCCCTCATTTTGGTTTGTAGTTTTCCTCATTTGCCAATTGATGCATCTGGTTCCCTGTTTACAATCTTGTAAGCTTATTTCACTTTGGATATGTCCATAGCTATGGTTTCTGGCTTATGTCATCTTGTGTATTAATGGTCGGTTGTTATTTGCTATTTTTGGTTCTCTGTTCAAAGGACTACCTTTAGCATCTCTTGTAAGTTGGTCTGGTTTTAACAAATTCCCTTAGTTTCTGCTTATCTGTAAACTTCCTAATTTCACCATCATATTTGAGGGACAATTTTGCTGGGTATATAATTCTTGGTTGGAAATCTTTCTCTTTCAGGGTTTTATATGTACCATCCCATTGCCTTCTTGCTTTCATGGTTTCTGCTGAGAAATCAGTGCTTATTCTTACAGGTTGTCCTTTGTAAGTAACTTTTTGTTTTTCCCATGCTACTTTAAGAATTTTTTCTTTGTCTTTGTTTTTGATGAGTTTGAAGATGATATGTCTTGGTGATTTTCTTTTGGGTTCTATGCTGTTTGGGGTTCATTGGACTTCCTGAATGGATATATTCTCATCTTTCATCATATCAGGGAAGTTCTCCTACAACAAATAATGGACAGTTTTCTCAGTGGTTTTATTTTTCTCTTCCTGTTCTGGAATTCCAGTGACATGTAGGTTATTCTTTTTGATGGTATCCTGCATGAACTTTTGGCTTACTTTTGTTTTGATCTTTTTTCGATTGATCCTTTTCCAAAGAAGTATTCAGGTATTTGTCTTCAATCTTGTTAATTCTGTCTTCCATTGCATCAATTCTAATCTTTGCCCTTTCAACCTGTTATCTCTTTCTGACTATTTAGTATTAATCATCTGGATTTCTATCTGGAGATTTTCTTTTATTTCTAATTTTTTCATTTTTTTTGTCTTTTTGTTCTTGTATTTTCTTCCAAAATTGTTCTAAAGTTTTGTGTGTGTTTTCCTTAATTTTGTCAGTGTTTTCCTTGATTTGTCTCTCAATCCTTACTTACTAAAATATAATTCTTTTGAATTGCTTATCAGGGTGTTTCAATGCTGCCTCTTTCTCAGGGATGTGTTCTGGTTCTGTATTCTGCTCCCTTGTTTCTACCACTTTATCTTGCTTCTTTGTGTGGCCTGTGATGATCTGTTGTCTCTGAAACATTGTGATTTTATTGTCTTTAGATCTCTGTTAACTGCTCATGAAGAGCAGTTAAGGGTGAGTCAGTCTCTTCTTGGTGGTTATTTATCATTGGCCAGTTGGTGGAGAAGGAAGAGGTGGCTCTCATTCTGTAAGTGAAGCTACAGGAGGTACAGATGTAGTTGTGTTATATGGGAACTGTTACTGTCTCCCACTAAGTCAGAAAAAAAAAAAAAAAAACAGCTTTCGAATAACCATCAAAAGAGTAAAAGCAAGTGGACATAAACTACACTGTGTAATCACACAGGAACAATAACAACAACAACAACAAAAAAAGCACTGTAATATCTGGGGAGAGGGTAATAAAAGAATTAAGGTAGAGTAGGAGAATAATGAAGCTCTGGTAGTGTAGTGCCTAAGACACTTGACTGCTAATCAGAAGGCTGGTTGTTCAAACACACCAGCCATTCCTCAGAAGGAGAGTTGGACAATCTACTTCCATAGTGATACTGCCTTGGAAACCCAAAGAGGGGTCGCTGAGTCAGGTCCAACTCGACAGCACATAACAACAACAACAACAACAGGAGAATAATCAAGAAAAAAGTTTGAAAAATGCAAAAACAAAACAAGGAATGGGGTTAACCATGGTGTGATAGTTGGAGCTATGTGTCAACTTGGCTCGAACATAATTCTGTGTGGTTTGAGCTGTTGTGGTGTGGTTGTTCCCATGATGGGATCAGATGATTATGTTTTGAGCAGCCAATCTATTGAAAGGGAGTTTCCCTAGGGGTGTGTCCTGCTTCCAGTATATCTCTGGACATCCTGGGAGAGGAGACATTCTTCTGTGGATCGGGATTCTCTTGTGCTGCCTACAACTGTCCATGAGTGAACAATCCACCATTCAGCCTGGAGATCTTGGATTCGTCATTCGTTGGAGTCAACAGCCGGTGTACTGCTGCTGGCCTTGAGCTCCTCAGCCCCTGAGGCTGCAAGAGTCAGGAAAAATCTCCAGCTTGATATTTGATTCAGGAACTTTGGATTTGCCAGTTTCCATCAGTGTGAGAGCCATTTTTCTAAGATAAATTTCTCTATGTATACATATATATAAGCTTTACTGGTTTTGTTTCTCTGGAGAACCCAGTCTAACACACATGGGAAAGAAGCAAATGGGAACCAGGAAGAAGGAAGAGAGAAAAAGCTGAAAACTAGAACCTGGGAAAGGAAGAATAAAGAATAATAATAAAAAGGACAATAGTAATAATAATAATAATAATTTTAAAACAGACAAAAATAAACAAACTAAATTAAAAAAAAGGAAAAACTTAAACAGGGCAGGTTGGGGCAGGGTGCCCAGGCTTCGTGGGAGCACACAGACTGTGATGGAATTTCTGCCAGCCCAGAGGTGGGTGGGAGTGTGGGATGGTCATCCCTGCATTCACCAGACTGTGTGGGATATAAGAGTAACATAAGGAATATCACACCTCTCCAGTCGTTGGTATCTGGAATGTCCTTGTGCTCCCAGGTAAGTGAATCCTATTCTTGGGTCCCTGAAATCTGGGAGAACATTTTCACTTTAAATATCCAGAATGGTCAAACTGCTTGTAAACATTCAAAATGGCTGAGCCATCCAGACAGCCAAAAGTCAACAGCTCAGCCACTTTCCTCTTCACTGCTTCCCCTTTTATTTGCCAGCCACCAGTGTAGTCCTCTGTGCAGCCCCTGGCTAGCAGGGTTGATTTTTAGGTTCATTCTTAGGTCCTGACACCACTTGGCAATATCTAAGCTGTCTGTGCCATCAGGATAGCTGACAGACCACTGCTCAGTATGTTTCCTTTTTTGGTATTTTCATGCAAATTCTTCTACTAGTTGAAGTTTAGTCCACTTCTTTATCCTTCCCTTCAAAGTTCAGGGCTCCAAGATTATCTTCTGTATCTGTGTTAATCAGTTCCCCTTTTCTTTTTTGAAGAAGGTCTGTGCAGTCCATCTGCTTAATACGCCATCTGACTCCCTAAAATAATCTTTTAAGATTTTTTCTCTGTAGTACTTGAATAGATTCTCTTTTTACTCCATTTTAACTTAAGCTAAATTAATTAGATTTTTATATTGAATCTCTAATGGCCCACTAAATTCTCCTGAATTTGGTATTTCAATATTATTTCACAGAGTATCGAGCCTCATAATTACATAGCTTTCATCTTCTATATTCATTGTCAAATCATAATTTAGGATGTTATCCATGCACTAATGTCCTTTTCAAGGAACATGCTCAAGTTTTTGTGATCACAATTTTAATAATGTTTCATGTATCCCTTTACCACATTTGACAATAGGGATGCATGCACTCTTTCTTGGAGTAATAGTTTCTTTTATAGACATTTTGACAACTAACTATAAAACTTTTCTCAATGACACATTCAGGCACAATCAGTTCAAAAATACATATCTTAGGGAACTTTTCTTTCTCACATTAAGGATATTTATAAGGTTTTCACTAATAAATTCTGATAACATTCTAAGCAAACTCACTACTATGGCCTACTTTTCCTACTTTGAGGTATTGCTTTGTGATATTAATGCAATTTTTATTAACTAATCCAGAGATTAGCAAACTATGGTTTGTGAGCCAAATCTAGTACTCTATCTCTCCACGTTTTGTAAATTAAATTTAAAGGAAAAAAGCTATACCCATTTATTTACACATTGCCTATTGCTGGTTTATAGCAATTGAGAGCAGTTGTAACACAGATCATTTGGTCAACAATATCTACAATATTTGCAATCTAGTTTTTATTAGTAAAGTTTGCCAACTCTGAACTAATCCAGTCATTTTTACCTTATGGGTTTACCACAAGCCTTATACATCTATTTAGTCAAAAGTTAATTAATTTGCATAATTTAAATCTTTCTTGTGTTTGCTTATTTATTTATTTGACTTTTTGTTATGATTTGTTTGAAATTTTACAAAACAGATTCATTTCACATTCAACAGTTCATATACACAATTTGTTTTGTGATATTGCTTGTAACACCTCCCCTCCCACTTCCTTCTTGTGGTTACCCTTTCTGTGAATCTTTCTTGCCTATGTATTCCTTCCTCTGTACATTTCTCCCTTTGAAAAAGCTTCCTTCTGATTGCCTACAATTTATTGTTCTAAGGAATACATCTCCCTGCTGTGGTGTTCAGCCTGTAATCTCGTCTATTGTTTGGCTGAGGTAAACTAAAGGAATGAGATCAATTCCAGGCCTGAAGGGTTTTTAAATACTTTTGAGTTTTTTCCCACATTTTTCTTCCTATCAATGTAGGATCTCCAATATTGATCCCTTTCAAAGTAGTTGGCATTGGTAGCCAAGTACCATGTAGTTCTTCTGATTTCAGGGTCATATGGGATGAGGTTCTCATTGTCTATTAGTCCTTTGGACCAACTGTTTCCATATTCCTCGTATTTTCTTCACTCTTTTTTGCTCTGGACAAGGAGAGACAAGTAGTTGCCACTTAGATGGCTGGTCACAAGCTTTTGTGATTCCAGTTGCTACTCATGAGAGTAATATACAGAACAATATTTTTTTTATATACCATGTTGTACCAATTGAGTTGATGTTTCCCATGATCATGGTCCCCAACCAGCAAACCCAGCAATACACTCCCTCAAGGTGCTTATTTTTGGACTAAAATTATCCCATCTTTGCCTCCTGTTATATTTAAACTGTAAATGGACATTTTTATAGCATATATAAATACATATTTAGGAATATTGTCTGTCAAACTTATGTATGGTCATCAAAAAAAAAAAAAAAAAAAAAAA
>NW_006922108.1:138840-159187 GCF_000298275.1 Orycteropus afer afer | reverse complement strand
CTTCCTTCCAAGGAGTGGCTGGTGGGTTTGAACTGCCAGCCTTCTAGTTATTAGTGAAATGTCTTTGGAACTATGTCACCAGAGCTCTTATGTATGGGCATGGGTATATATAATTAAATTTTATTTATTTATTTATTTTTTTTTTTGCTTTCCTTGCTGATATAAAGAATAAATATAGTTTTCAATCTCATGAAAAATCTTCAATCTGTGGGAGAAAAAAAAGGTTTCCTCTGGCCAAAATTAACCAGTTTTGTTTCCTGACTCATCTTGCAAAAGATTTTCTATAGCCAAATATTGTCACTCCTATTAATCTGTATTTTGATTGCTTCTTTGGTTGTCTTGTTTCTTCGGTGAGCATATCATAACTATCAGGTGCTAAGATGAAGAACAACCTCTTTTTCCTATCTACATTTTTTCAAATTCATTATACCTACAATAGGAGCTCTGGTAGCATAGTGCCTAAGGTATTTGACTGCTAACCAGAAGGCTGGTGGTTCAAACCCACCAGCCACTCCTCAGAAGGAAGATGGGGCAATCTACTTCCGTAGTGCTACACCTCGGAAACCCAAGGAGGGGTTGCTATGAGTTGGGTCTGACTCAATGCCACATAACAACAATGACAACAATACCTAACAATATTGAACAGTCATCTTGGTTTCACAAATGATCATGACGGAAAATTAAAGAATAAATAAGTGATATAATTGACCTTATTGTCACATTTATTCATTGCATCACTGTTCCAAGTTGTAGATATAAATATAAACTTAAAAATTATTAATATAATGATAAAGTTAATGAAAAACTCATTGCCATCGAGTCAATTTGACTCATAGCAACTGCTCCTTGGGTTTTTGAGGCAGGATTTCTACGGAAATACATTGTCCAATCTTGCTTCTGAGGAGTGGTTGGTGGGTTTGAACCACTAGCCTCCTGGTAAGCAGTCAAATGCCTTAGGCACTAGTCCACCAGAGCTCCTGAAATTAATGAAAGAAAATGAAAAATATCATGTTAAATAATTATTGACAATTGTCACAACTGGATTATATAAAACTTTCTGTTCTCTTTTCACACTTGTTTACAATATGAGAGAAATTGAGATTTTACTCTCTATTGGCAATTGAATTTCCTGAAGGACATAACTAAGGGTTGGAGATGTGCTTCAAGAGTATCATTAACATATCTTCATAATTTTACATATTAGATGTTAAATATGGCACCTTCACAAGAATACTAGCTTATAGATTTGTTTCTGGCTTTTACAGTTTTTCCTTCAAGAATACTGAACTCTTCCTTCTGGCCAATATGACAGTGCTGGTATTGACATATCAACTTCAGACTAATTAATATAGAGAGGCATTTGTTAAAGACAGACTTTAAAATCTTGCTGAAGAAACCTGTCCAAGAAGCCCCTGCCAGTTTTTATTTTTGTATGATTTTTTTTTAACCTCATAGTCTTTCTTTCTTCATTCTAATTTCAATGCTATGTTTAATTTCCCAAGTGAGTTTTTAAAATATAAAGTAAATTTCTTTATGAAATGATAGGGCTTTTTTTTTTTTTTTTTAATATGCAACTGTGATTCCTAACAGAGATTATATCTATATGTAAAAATAAGGTGGCATAGTGCTTAAAGCACTTGACTGCTAACCAGAAGGCTGGCAGTTCAAACCCACCAGCCACTCCTTGGAAGGAAGTTTGGTCAATCTACTTCTGTAGCGATATTGCCTTGGAAACCTATGGAGGTGTCATTATGAGTCAGCTCTAACTTGACAGCGTGGGTTTGGTTTGGTTTGGTTTTCTAGGCTTGAAAGCACATTATATTGGCAGATGTTTTCTCATCATCTGGGCAACAAAAAAAAGATGATTTTATTTGTATTCTGTTTTAATTTTCATAGAATTTAATCACTTAAACATTTTTTAATGCACCATTATGATTTTAAGGAGCTCTGGGAGTGTAGTGCGTAAGGCACTTGACTGCTAACCAGAAGGCTGGTGGTTCAAACCCACCAGCCACTCCTTGGAAGGAAGGTTGGACAATCTACTTCCATAGTGACACCACCTCGGACACCCAAGGAGAGGTTGCTATGAGTTGGGTCTGACTCTATGACAAAAAGCAACAACAACAACATTATGATTTTAAGCCTATAAGAGTATCATTATATGTACTTCATAAAAAGCAAAATCATGCCCAGGGATGTTAGACTGTTTTCTTAAATTTATTTAGATAACCAATGGTAAGTAAGTCATTAAAAATGAAATTTAGCTATTGTATTTGTTTTACATTTACAATATGGCCATATATAAGCCAGCTTGTGTCAAAACACGTGAGAAGGCTGTCTTGAATCTCCAAACTATGCTATTTCCTCTCTGGCATATTTTCTGCTTATTAATAACGTGCTACCTGAAATGGAGATGAGAGGAAAGCTAGAATCCCAGCTACAATCTTATGAATCAGTCCCTCTTTTACTTTCTGTATATATTCTGATATGCAAAGAAAAAGAAAATAAATTATCATTAAGTCCTAATACAAAACTTTTCTATGTACTGTATATTTATTTTTATTTAACTTTGTCTTAGTTATTTAGTACTGCCATGAAAAAAATACTGTAGATGTTTGGCTTTAAATAACAGAAATATATTTTCTCAAATTAAAGAGGCTAGAAGTCCAAATTCAGGGTGTGGCTCTGGAAATAACCCTTCTTTGTCTATTGGAACTTCTATAGCTGCCTACAATTCTTGGTGTTCCTAGGCTTATAGGTGCATCTGCCATGTGTGTCTGTCTTCATGTGATATCCTTTCCCCATGATTCTTTTTCTATTTTGCAGTTATTATAATTCAGACATGATTAGTTTAGAACCCACTCTATTCTGATATACCTCTGCGCCACTCTGACAAGAATATACCACGAATGGGATGGCTTAAAGAAACAGGAGTTGATTCTCTTACTGTTTGGAGGTTTTAAATACAAGTTCAAAGTGCCAGGTTCTTGTGGTTGTGTGAAAGCCCCTCAACCTTGGGCTTCAGCTCTACCTCTTCCTCCTAGCTCACTAGAACTAGAGGCTTTTCTTGACTCAGACAGCTGCTGGCTGCTGAGACTGACAAGCACAAGGTTGACAAGTAAAAATGCACAGTCTCAATGTTACCAAACTACATGGTAGGCCATTAGTTCAAGTCCATTAAAAATCACAAGGTTGGCAGAGTATGGCAGGCTGCTGAACAACTACATGGCTATATGCAGGGTCCAAGTGTTCCATAGGCCAGAGACCACTTCCCAAAGCTTCTACTTATATACAGGAAGCAGACCACATTTCCTAGGGCAGCTACTCAGCTGCTCACAGTAGATTCCACTGTGGAGTTGATTACCAGTCTCATCATGGGGAATACTACATCCAGCTGCCAAGTCAATCATCCATTCCCAGCCAAGTTAACATACAAGATTAACTACCCTACATAGTAAAAGGAAAATCTTATTTCCAAACAGGATCACATTAGCAGGTAAAGGGGCCAGAACTTGAATACTTATTTTGTGGGAATACAACTCAATTCACAAATCACTGAAATGCTGTCTGTGTTTTTATATACACACATACACACACACATACACACATATGTGTGTGTGTGCACATGCCTTCGTGGTGGAATAGCTAAGCACTTGGTTGCTAACTGAAAGTTGCTGGTTAAAATCCATCTTCATGAAAGAAAGAACTGAAAATCAGCTTCTATAAAACCACATGGGGAATTTCTACTCTGTCATATGGTGTCATTATAAGTTGAAATTGACTTGATAACACACAACAATTGACGTATGCTATTGAGAAAATATGTTAGCAAACAAGTAATTTTGTAATTTTTCAGATAACCCAAGTGGAAAAATATCTTAATCCTTATAGCTGAATAATGAATGATATAAGAATATTTGAGTGTTTTATAATTGCTGAGTAGGATAAACTACAAAGATTTTCTAATAGAAGAACATCTAATTTTTGAAAAGTGTTTCTAACCTACTTGGCTGGTGGGTTTGAACCATCAGCCTTCTGGTTAGCAGTCAAATGCCTTAGGCACTATGTCACCAGAGCTCTCTTCTAAACATCAAGGGTTGCCAAGTCAGAACAGACAAATTTCCAAAGATCCTCTGCAGAACAGGAGCTAAACTGAGGAAGCTGTAACTTGAGTTTTAAGACAGTACAAATTATTCTTGGAAGTTCATAGGCAACTCTCTTGTGAGGAGGAGAAAGCAGACTGTGGCACTATGAGTAGTTCTGTTGAATCTCACTATCCAAGACTGATAGGCACTAGGACCAAGAGGTAATGAAGAGCAGAAGAATGAAGGGGAAATTTCAGTGGTCAGCACAGAGGGAGATGGCTGATTAAGAGCCCACAATGGGACACCATGGGAGAAACTGTGAAGGGGAACCCATGAGTGAAAGACTGAGAGAGATTCTCACCTTCACCACAAGAAAGTCAACACCATCCCCTGCATCAATGTCTGCAGCCAGCTAAAATCTGCTCTACATGAAGAAATCAAACACCCAGAACTCTTGAATCAGCATTGAAACAAAACTTACAGATAAGAGTGCCCTCTGGTTGTTCTTAGGAAACAATAGCAGAGCTAAATCAACCACATATAACCAGAAAAATTTCCCTTGAATATCAGAAAGCAGAATTTAAATTAGTCTAAAGAAAGAGATATCTAAGTGATCCAAGTTCAACAAAAAATAGTAAAACACACAAAATCACAAAGAAGGACCAATGAAAAAGGAAAGCAGGAAGAAGAGGAAATTTTACATATGGAGGTCAGGTTGAAAAACAGAAAATTTTCAGACAGTGGTGGTTGGTACTTTTAAAGAAAACAAAAGGTACACATAAAATGTGATAATGGAGATAAGGGAACAAATATTGGAACAACATGAATGATCCAACAAGGAGATTGAAAACATTAAAAAACAAACAACTGAAACAGAACTACTGGAGCTGTATAATAAAGCAACTGAATTAGAAAAAGCAAGGGAAGCATTCAACTATACAGTCAGAAGATATACTAAGTGAACTACAAGACAGAATAACTGAAATTATCATGCCACAAGGAAAAGAAAGCCAAACAGAAATACGAGATTCATTTTAAGAACTGTAACATTAGAATCATTGAAATTCAAGAACAGAATTACAACAATAAAGACATCAAAATCATTTCCCAAGAATTAATTAGAGAGAATGTCTATTCCTGGGTAAAGAGTAAGGCAGATACAGGATATACAGGAGCTCTGGTAGTGTAGTGTTTAAGGCATTTCTCTGCTAATCAGAAGGTTGGTGATTCAAAGCAACTAGCTGCTCCATGGAAGGAAGATGGGACTATCTACTTCTGTAAAGATTTACCACCTCATAAACTCAGTGGGGTGTCACTATGAGTCAGAACCGACTAGATGACAGTGAGTTTGGCATTTGGTTTATTAGAGAAAATATAAAAAAGACCAACTCCATGTCATATCCTAATAAAATTCCTGAAAATTAAAGATAAGGAGAGTATCCAGAAAGCACTAAGAGTAAAACATAATATGACATAGCAAGTGTCCTTCATAAGAATCAGTGTGGATTTCTCCTCAGAACCTCTAGCACCCAGAAGACAATGGAAACACATATATAAAATATTGATTGAAAACTATTGCCCACCATGAAGTCTTTGCCTGGAAATGTTATGCAAAACCACAATTAAACCAATTGCCTCCATTGAGTCAATTCCAACTGATAGAAACCCTCATTGGGTTTCCAAGGCTGTATATCCTTACAGAAAAGTACATTGTCTAATCTTCCTCCCTTGGAGTGGCTGGTGAGTTTGAATCACTGGCCTTTTGGTTAGCAGCCACATTACCACTATACCACCAAAGTTCCTTTGTCATGCAAAAACTAGGGGGGAATTACAATATTACCAAATAAACAGAACTTCGGAGTATTTTCCACTACCAGATCAGTTCTGTAAGCATTACTCCAGGGAGTTCTTCAAATGGGAAGGCAGAACACTGAACAAATACTCAAATTTATACACAGGGAATAACAAAGTAAGAGAGAGAAATCTCCATTAAACACAACAACATGAGCAACGACAAGGACCAAGTACATGATATTTTCAGGGAATAAATTCCATAATTTAATTCTGCAAACAATACAACATCAAGATTGTAAAAAAAAAAGTATAAAGCAAACCCATTGGATATAGGATGTATAATGATGTTAATGGAGACTCATCAACAGAAACAGGGGAGGCAGGTGCTTATCAGGAATGGAATTAATACATTAAAATTGTATGTTATCTGTTGTCCATATGTTAAGTGTTGCAGCAATTATAAATTGTGTAACATATGTGGTACTGTGGTAATCACTAAGAAATCACTTAGAAAAACTATCAAGAAAAAAAGAAGGAAGAAAGCAAAAAGGCTCATCACAAGAAAGTAGCCTAATAAAACAGAAAAGAGAAAGATGAGAATAATAAAAAAGAATATATGAAACACTAAAAAAAAAAAAATAACAAAATGATTGAGATAGGCATTGTTTTTGATAATAACCTTAAATGTAAATGAACTGTACTCCCCATGCAAAAGGCAGAGTGGCAGAATGGATTAAAAAAATCCTCCTTCATTTTGCTGTGCATAATAAACACACCTTAGACATAAGGAAACAGATTGCAAATAAAATGATGGGAAAAAAAAATAAAACAATGAGTAAACTAAAAATAGCTGGAGTGTCCATACTGATATCAAATAAAATACATTTTAAATCAAAATCTGTTACAATAAATCAATAATACAATGATAATACAAAATACATATGTATAGTAATACATATGAATAATAATACAAGGATCAATCAAACAAGAATGCATGTACCTAACAGTAATACTCCAAAATACATGAACCAAGTACTGACTAATATGTAAGAAGAAACAGAAAATTTCACAGCCATAGGATGGGACTTCAACATAAACAATAGAATGAAGAAAAACAAGAAGTTGGTTTTTTTTGACAGAATCAATAAAATGGACAATCACCTAGCTATATCGAAGAAAGAAAAAAAAAAAAAGAGACAAAATTCTAATTAGGAAATGAATCTATAGACATTTCAACTGATCCAGGTGAGAGAAAGAGCATCATAACAGATTACTATGAAAAATTGTGCTTCTACAAATTTGAATACCTAAATGAAATGGACAAATTCCTAAAACACCCTACCTACTGAAACTAGGGAGCTCTGGTAGCGTAGTGGCTAAGACACTTGCCTGCTAACCAGACGGCTGGCCGTTCAAACGCACCAGCCACTCCTCGGAAGGATGGTTGGGCAATCCTACTTCCGTAGTGATACTGCCTCGGAAACCCAAGGAGGGGTCACTATGAGTAGGGGCCAACTCGAGGGCACATAACAACAACAACAACAACTGAAACTAACACAAACAGAAGTACAAAATCTAAACAGATCAATTACAGAAGATGACATTGAAGATATTTAAAAAAAAAAATTGCCACCAAAGAAATGTCCTAGACCAGATGGTTACAATGGGGAATACTACCAAACATTCAGAGAAGAGTTGACACATTGATACCAATTCTACTCAATCTATTCAAAACCTTAGATAAAGAAGAAACACTACCAAACCCTTTCTATGAAGCCGGCATAATCCTGACACCTAAATGAGGCAGATTTAAAAAAAAAAAAAAGAAAGAAAAGAAAAGAAATTACAGACTCGTACATCTTATGAGCACAGATGCAAAAACATTCTAGCAAATAGAATTCAGCAAAATATTACAATATATATATATATATATATATATATATATATATACCATTATCAAGTGAGATTCATATCAAGATTACAAGTATCATTTAACATTAGAAAATCAATCAATATACTCCACCATGTAAATAAAACAAAGGAAAAGAACTGTATGATCATATCACTTGATATAGGTAGGCCTTTGATAATATTCAACACACTTTCCTGATAAGTACCTTCAAAAAAATAAGAATAAAAGGGAGATTTTTCAACATAATCAAGGCATATATGCAAAAGCAACAGCCAATATTATATTTACAGGGGAAAAACTGAGAGCTTTCCTTTTGAGAATGGGACTGAGACAAGGATGCCCTTTATCAACACTCTTATCCACTATTTTACTAGAACTCCTAGCCAGATCAATAAGGTAAGAAAAATAAATACATAAAATAAATAAAAATACTCAAATTACAAAGGAAGAAATAAAACTATTTCTATCTGCAGATGGCATGGTCTTGTACATAGAAACCCTTAAGATTACACACACACACACACACTCACACACATACAACTTGCAGAAACTATGGAAGAAATATCAGTGTTACAGGATATAAGATAATCAACACTCACATATCAGTTGAACTCATTTACGCTAACAAAACGCACTCCAAAAGAGAAATCAAGAAAATGATATTATTTAAAATTGCCCCCAAATAATGAAATTTCTATAAATTAACCTAACTAAGCTTATGCAATGAAAATTATAAAAGACTACTTTAACAGACATATAAAGATGGAAAGACATCCTGTACTAATGGACTGAAATAAGATACTGAAAATGTCAATTCTACCTAAAATATTCAAGAGATGATATAAAGCAATTCTAATTCAAATCCCAACCATATTCCTTCCTGAAATGGAAAAAACTAATAACCAAACTTATATGGAATGGAAAGAAATCTTGAATAGTCCAAGCAATATGTAAGAAAAAGGACAAAGCAGGAAGCCTCACACTCATCTATATCAAAATATACTATACAGCCACTGTATTCAAACAGCTTGGTATTTATTCAAGGATAGATATACAGACCAGCGGAATCGAATTAAGAATACAGAATAAACTCAGTCATCTATGGACACCATCCATTTATTCTATGAGAGTGACTGTCTATAGGTCTCTGTACATGTTCCTCATGAGCAACATTAAGTTTTCTAGAATTCACAAATCTGCTACAAAAAAAAAAAAAAAAACTTTTTAAACTGTTAAAGAGCAAAGATGTGACACTTTGAAGACTAAGGTGGGCCTGACTCAAACCTAGTATTTTCAATAGCCTCATATGCATATGAAAGTGGAATAATAAATAAGGAACACTACAGAAGAATTGAAATATTTGAATTGTGGTGTTGGAGAAGAATATTGAAAATACCATAGACTGCCAGAAGAATGAACAGATAGAACAAAGTATAGCTGGAATGTTCCTTAGAAATGAGAATGGCCAGACTTCATCTCACGTTGGCCATGTTGTCAGAAGAATATCATGCTTGGAAAAATAGAGGGTCAGTGAAAAAGGAGGACTCCCTCAACAAGATGGATTAACACAGAAACTGCAGCAATGGGCTCAAGCATAGCTAAGATTGTGAGGATGGCACAGAACCAGGCAGTGTTTTGTTTTCTTGTATGTAGGGTTACTCTGAGTCAGAACCAATTTGATGGCATCTAACAGCAAAACAATGTCGATGAGCAAATGATTTTCAAGAAGGGGTCAAAGTCCATTCAATGGGGAAAAGCAGTGTCTTTAATAAATGGTGCTGGCAAAACTGGATAGCCACTTGCAGAAAAATAAAACGGCACCTATACTGTATACATCATACACAAAAGTTAACTCAAAATTGATCGAAGATTTAAATGTTAAACCTGATATTATACAATTCCTAGGAGAAAACCATGGGATCTATTTTTTTATAAAAATAGAGTAGCAAATATAACAACAAATGTACAAATAAAAGAAAACAAAAAAGCTAAATGTAACCTCATAAAAATGAAAAACTTATGCTCATTAAAAAATCACCTTCAGGGAAATGAGTCACCGGGCCTGGGGGCTCAGTACCATAGTCTTGGGGGACAATAAGATCAATCACCATAACATAGTACACCAAGACAACATTGTACATCCTCTTGATTACCATCTCAAACTCATTGCCATAGAGTCGATCTGAATCATAGTGACCCCACTTGGGTTTCTGAGGTGGTATCTCTATGGAGGTAGATAGCCCAGTCTTCCTCCTGAGCAGTGGCTGATGTGTTTGAGTAGCAGCCTTCTGG
Source organism: Orycteropus afer afer (assembly GCF_000298275.1). Lineage (NCBI taxonomy): Eukaryota > Metazoa > Chordata > Mammalia > Tubulidentata > Orycteropodidae > Orycteropus > Orycteropus afer. The sequence continues at coordinate 149,104 of NW_006922108.1, read as the reverse complement.
TTAGCAGTTAAATGCCTTAGGCACTACTCCACACTGTTAGAACACTAGGGTCTTAAAAGCTTGAAAGTGGTCACCTAAGGTGCAACTATTGGTCTCTCTGTCTGGAGCAAAGAAGAAGGAAGAAAATCAAAGGCACATGGAAACAATTATTCCAAAAGCCTAATGGAACATGTGATCCCCAGCCTCAATGACCTTGAGGTCAAAAGAACTAGATGGTGCCAGGCCACCACTTTCAACTATTCTATGAAAGATCATAAGAGGTTCTGAATAGAGTGGGAGAAAAATATAGAACCAAACTCAAAATCCTAAGACATACCAGGCTTTCTGACTTGCTAGACACTGGTAGAATCCCTGAGACTAAGGCTCTTAGACACCCATCAAGCCTAGAACTAAACTCACCTTCATGACTCAACATACAACCAACAAGAGACAGATCTATAAAGTGAACAATAACACAGGGAGTTATGCATTCCTTAGAACAAAACAACAAATCACACAAGATAAAAAGGGAAGAATTTACCTAAAGATTAATCTCAGAAATCAGGAAGGTATAGAAAATAGTAAACACAGGAAGTGGGAAGAATAATGCTATGTTGTAGTGATTGCAGTCAATGTCTCCAGTCAAAATGTGTATGAATTATTTTATGGAAGACCAATTTGATAGGTAACTTTTCATACAAAGTACAGGTAACAGGTTTTTTTTTTTTTTTTTTAAGACATTATCAGAAGACAGAAAAGAAAACTTATAGACTGGGAAAACAATTTCAGAAATTACATCAGATAAGGTTCTAATCTCTAAAATATGTGGAAAACTTCAATAACTCAACCACAAAAAGACAAACAACCCAATTATAAAGTAGACAATTGATATGAACAGAGCTATCACCAAAGAGGACATCCAAACAGCCAAAAAACACATGAAAAGATGCTCATGATCATTAGCCATTAAAGTAAAAATACAACGGGATACATCTTACACTTATTAAAATGGCACTGATTTAAAAAGTTAATTACATAAAATGGTGAGGAGGTGGAAATATTGGAGCCTTTATCCATTGCTGGTTGAACTGCAAGATGGTGTATACACTATGGTGAGTTTTATGGTGCTTTCACAAAAAACTAGAAATAGAATTATGCATCCATCTCATTCCTTGGGATATTGCCTAAAATTCTAAAAGTAGTAACAGGATCAGATATATGCACTCCTATGTTCACTGGAGTGTTATTCACAACAGCAACAAATAGGAAAAAAAAAAAAAAAAAAACTACTCTCAGCAGATAAATGGATAAGCAAAACTAGTATACCCATACAGTGGAATACTATGCAACCATAAAAAACAACATCAAGTCTGTAAAACATATTATAACATGAGATGGACCTGGACGATGTACTGATAAGTGAAATAAATCAAGCACATAAGGATAAAAACTGTACGATTTTTCTTTCTTTTTTTTTCCTTTCCTATGCATTTCTGCCCTCTGAACTATCTCCCTGTGCCAATACTGTTCTTTCAGTCTCCCATGATTGATTGTTCTTAGGAGTGTGCCTACCTGTGTAAATGTACACCTTAGATGTCTATCTACTGTTTGCCTGGAAGCCAGGAGAGTGAGTTCAATTCCAAGCCTTAGGGGTGACTAGGGGCCATAGTTTTGATGGTTCCACCAGTCTCCATCAGACCAGTGAGGCTAGTCTTTTTTATGATTTTGAGTTCTGTTCCACATTTTTATCCCAGTCTATCCAGGATCACCTGCACTGACCCCTTCTTAAGTGGCTGACAACAGTAGCCAGGCACCATCTAATTCTACTCGTCTGAGGATCAGACAGGCAGAGGTTCATGTGGTCCACTGGTCCCTTGGACTCATTTTTTCCTTTCATCTTTTGTTTTCTTCATTATTCTTTGCTTTGGATTAGGAGAGACCTTTTTGTTGCTTCTAGATGGATATTTGCAAGCTTATAAGACCCCAGTCTCTACTTACTAAAGTAGGAAGTACCACAATATTTTTGGTTGTGCAGACCTACCTTAGTCATCAAAGTGACATCTTTCCCTTTACCACTTTACACAAGTCTTTTGCAGCAGATTTACCTGGTGCAATAAGTGGTTTGAATTCTTGGCTGACACATCCATGCTCATGGATTGTGGATCCAAGTGAAATGAAATCCTTGACAATTTCAACCTTTCTCCATTTATCATGATGTTTTTTTATTTGTCAAGTTATGAGGACTTTTGTTTTCTTTTTGATGAGGTGTAATCCATACTGATGGCTGTAGTCTTTGATCTTCATCAATAAGTGTTTCAATTCCTCTTTACTTTCAACAAGCAGAATTGTGTCGTCTGCAAATCACAGGTTGTTAATGAATCTTTCTCAAATCCTGGTGCTGTATTTTTCATATACTCCAGATTCTTGGATTATTTGCTCTGCATAAATGTTGAATAAGTATGGGGAAATAAAAAACTTTGACACACACCTTTCCTGATTTTAAACCACACAGTATATCCTTGTTCTGTTTGAATGACTGTGGCTTCATCTATGTATGTATTCAGCATGAGCACAAGTAAGTTTTCTAAAATTTCCATTCTTTGTAATGTTATCCATAATGTGTTAGGAGCTACACAGTCAAATGTCTTTGTATAGTCAATGAAGCACAAGTAAATGTCTTTCTGGTACTCTGCTTTCAGCCAAGATCCATCTGATATTGGCAATAATATCCCACATACCATATTCTCTTCTGAATACAGCTTAAATTTTTAGCAGTTCCCTGTTAACGTACTGCTGCAATTCTTTTCAATTATCTTCGCCTAAATTTTACTTATGAGTAATATTAATTCAACTGTTCAATAGATTGTGCATTTTTTCTGGATCACTTTTCTTTGAGGTGGGAACAATATGGATCTATTCCAGTTGTTTGGCCAGGAAGCTGTCTTCCAAATTTCTTGGGATAAACAAGTGATCACTTCCAGTGCTGCATCTGTTTGTTTAAACAACTCAATTGTTTTTTCTGTCAATTCCTGGAGTGTTGTGTTTCACTAATTACTTCAGTGCAGCTTAGACTTCTTCCTTCAATACCATCATTTCTTGATCATGTGCTACTTCTTGAAATGAATGGAAATTGACTCTTTTTTACTGCAGTTATTCTGTGTATTCCTTTCATCTTCTTTTTTTTTTAAAAAAAATTATGATTTGGGTGGAAGTTTACAGAACAATTTGGTTTTCCATTCAATAATTCAGACATTTTGTTTTGTGAAATTGATTACAATATTCACATGTAGTAGCTTTCTTCCCCTTCCCTCCCTTTGTGCACCATTTCCCTTCATCCTTCTTCCCCATGCTATCATGCGTTTTGGCTTTATCCCTGGGCAAATGCTGCCTTTTTGACCTCACATACTTGACTGTTCTATGAGTCAGTAATGTTCTAATGACTGTTCTAATGTTCTATAACTGAAGTTATATTTTACTTTATAGATAATTGAACCATGCACATGAGTTTAGTTCCAGGCTTGAAGGATGCTTAAGGGCCATAGTCTCTGAGGTCCCATTTGTCTGTATCAGACCAATAAGCCTGGTCTTTTTTATGATTTGGATTTTCATTCCACATTTTTTCCACTCTATCTGGGACCTCCTATTTGATCTCTTTTAGAGTGGTCAACAATTATAGCTGGGCACCATCTAGTTCTTCTGATCTCAGGGTTGTGAAAGCATTGCTTCATGTGGTCCATTAATTCTTCAGACTACTTATTTATGTCTTTTATTTTCTTATTTTCTCTCAATTGAGAGAGACAAATAGTTACACATTGGATGGCCACTCACAAGCTTTTAAGACAGTAGTCACTACTCACCACTGTTGGATGTAGAAGATGGTCTTTGCCAGACTATGTTATGGCGATTGCTTCCTGCATCCTTCAATAGTTTACTATTCAATAGTTTAATTCTTCACTATAGCAACTTGAAGCTTGCTTTTTCTTCAGTTCTCTCTACTAGAGAAATGCTTATTTTATAGTTGACTTTTGGTTTTTTAACTCCAGGTCTTCACATATTTCATGATAACATTTTACTTAGTTATTATTATTATTATTAATTATGATTTGGGTGAAAGTTTACAGAGCAAATTAACTTTCCATACAAAAGTTCACATACACTTTGTCTCATGAAAATGAGATTTACCACAATGCAACAGGTCCCCTCCCACTTCCTTCCCATAGTTAACTCTTCCCTGTATCCTTCCCTCCATGCACTCCTGTCCCCTGAGCTGTTTCCCTGTGCATACAAAGCCCTTCTATTTTCCTGTGATTGTTCTCTCCAAGGAGCGTATCTACTTAGTGTAAATGTTCACCTCATATGCCTATTTTTTGTTTGGCTGGAAACCATAGGAGTGGGTTCATTTCCAGACCTGAAGGGCAACTAGGGGACATAGTCTCAGTGGTTCCATCAGGCTTTATCAGACCACCAAACCTGGTCCCTTTTTTTCAAATGATTTTGAGTTTTGTTCCACATTGTTCTCCCACTCTATCTGGGATCTCCTACATAGATCTCATTCTGAGTGGATGACAGTGGTACCTGGGCACCATCTAGTTCTGGTCTTATATTTGTATAGGCTGAGTATCAAATGTGCACCAGTAGCTTGGACTAATTATTTCCATGAATCTTTGGTTTTCTTCATTTTTCTTTGCTCTGGATGAGGAGAGACCCATCGTTGCATCTAGTTGGCTGCTTGCAAGCTTTTAAGATCCCAGTCACTACTTGCCAAAGTAGATATGGAACAATGTTTTGTGTAGTATGTTATGTCAATTGAGCTCGATGTCCCCTGTGACTATGGTCCCATGTGTTCAGGTCTGACTACTAATTCCCTCTGGGTAGCTGGCTGTGCCCAAGAAGTGACTACAAACTTGTCCCTTGGCAGCTCTACTGTACACCTGGGAATTCTTACAGAACACAGCAATACAGTAGTAGAAATATTGTCTGCCGACCCTATAAATGGTCTTGCACACACTTTCCTCTGCATAGACATACCTAATAGTTCAGCCTGTCCACCCATCTATCTACCCATATATCCATGTTTGCCTTCATTGACAATGCAGTACTGTATTTGCAAAAGGGTTCATCTTTGTTGTCTGTACATCTGTACCTCTCTATGTCTTCCTCTTCCTCAATGCCACTGTGCTGATCACTCACATTTGATACATTGCCCTTCTCTTCACCCAAATCAATACTTGTCTCTACCTATCTAAGTGTTTCAACCTCTCCCCACCCACCCCTTGTAACCAATGAAGAAAATTTCTTTCCATATGGAAACCTTACCTTGACTTTTTATAATGATGGACTAATACAATATTTGTCCTTCTGTGACTGCCTTATTTCACTCAGAATAATATCCTCCAAGTTCATCCATGTTATGTGGTGTTTTGCCAATTCTATATTATTCTTTAGGGTTGCATAGTATTCCATTTTGTGCAGGTACCATAGTTTGGTTATCCATTCTTCAGTTGATGGACACCTAGGTTTTTTCCATCTTTTGGCTATTGTAAATAATGCTATGATGAATATGGGTGTCCATGTATCTGCTCTTGTCCTGGCTCTCACTTTTTTTTTTTTTTTTTTGTTCTAAGCTCTTTATCTGTATGATCATGTTTTATACTCACAATAGTTGTATGACATATAAATAATTGCTTTCCATATCATACAAATGAGCAAACAGAAGCCCAGTGTTTACACAATAAATGATTAAGTCTAGGCTAATCCCAGGCTCTCAGACTCTGGAGTATGTGTATAGAATCCTCAGGCTATTCACTTCCCTAGGATATAAACTTAGTAATGGAATGGCTGGGTCAAATGGTATTTCTAATTCCAAATTTTTAAGGAATTGCTATACTGCTTTCCACAGTGGTTGTACCATTTGACAGTCATACCAGCAGTGTAGGAGAGTCCCACTCTCTCCGCATCCTCGCCAGCATTTGTTATTTTCTGTCTTGTTGAACTTTGCTACTAGTGCTGGGGCAAGATTGTATCTCATTGTTGTTTTGATTTCCATCTCCCTAATGGTTTATATCATAAGTATTTCTTCATATGTTTGTTGGCCACCTGAATATTCTCTTTGCTGAAGTGTCTATTCATGGCTTCTGCCCATTTTTTTAATTGGATAATTTGTCTTTTTGTTGTTGAAGTGTTGGAGTTTTCTATAAATTGTAGAGATAAGTCCCTTGTCAGATATGTCATTGATGAATAAGTTTTCCAAATCTGTATGTCCTCTTTTGATTCTTTTGGAGAAGTCTTTGGAAGCATATTAAAATTTAATTCTTAGAAGGTCCCATTTACCTAGTTCCTCTTCTGCTGTTTGTGCATTTTGGGTTATGCTTGATAGTCTATTTATGCCATGTATTAGGGACCCTAAATATGGCCCTAGTTTTTTCTTGAGGAAGTTTACAATTTTAGGTTACACATTTAACTCTTTGATCCACCTGGAGGTAGTTTGATGTATGGTGGAGATACAGATCTTGTTTCATTTTTCTGGAAATGGATATGCACTTTTGTCAGCACCATTTATTAAACAAACATTCTCTTCCCCATTTAATGGATTTCCATCCTTTGTCAAACATTATTTGACCATAGGTCAATGGATATATTTCTGAGTTCTTAATTATATTCCTTTGTTCTATATGTCTGTCATTATACCAAAACCAGGTCGTTTTGACTATGGTGGCTGTGTAGCAAGTTTTGAGATCCAGCAGTGTGAGACCTCCTACTTTGTTGTTATTCTTCAATAGTGCTTTGCTTATTCAAGGTCTCTTTCCTTTCCATATAAAGTTAGTGATTGGTTTTACATATCCTAAGAATGTTGATGAAATCTGGATTGGGATTACATTGAAAGTATAGATTGTTTTGGGTAGAATTGACATTTTCACAATGTTCAATATTCCGATCCACAAGCATGGGATGTTCTTTCAATTATGTAGATGTCTTATCATTTCTTTAAGTAGTCTTTTATAATTTTCCTTGTATAGGTCTTTTGTGTCCCTGGCACGATTTATTCCCAAGTATTTTATTTTCTTGGTAGCTATCTTAAATGCTATTGATTTCCTTATTTTTTTTTTTCAGCAATCTCTTTGCTGGTGTAGAGGAATCCAACTGATTTGTGGATCCTGCCCTGATGCTAAATCTCTCGATTATTTCCAGTAGATTTTTTACTAACTCTCTTGGGTTTTCTTGGTAGAGTATCATATCATCAGCAAATAGAGATAGATTGACTTCTTCCTTACCAATGTGGATGCCTTTGATTTCTCTTTCTTGCCTTATTGCCCTGGCTAGGACTTCCAATACAATGTTGAATACTGGTGGTGATAGAAGGCATCCTTGTCTGGTTCCTGTTTGCAAGGGTAATGGTTTCAGTCTCTCTCCATTGAGAAAAATGTTGGCTTTTGGTTTTGCATAAATGCCCTTTATTATGCTGAGGAGTATCCCTTCGATTCCTATTTTTCTGAGAATTTTGATCAGGAATCGGTGTTGGATTTTATCAAATTCCTTTTCTGAATCAATTGATATGATCATGTGGTACTTTTCTTCTGTTTTATTTATGTGATGGATGATGTTGATTGTTCTTGTCATAATGAACCATCCTTGCATACCTATATGAAACCCACTTGGTCATAATTAATTATTTTCTTGATATGTTTTTGGATTATATTGGCTAGGATTTTGTTGATGATTTTTGCATCTATATTCATGAGGGATATTGTTCTGTAGTTTTCCTTTTGAGTGATGTCTTTGCCTAGTTTTAGTATTGAGGTTATGCTTGTTTCATAAAATGGATTAGGGAGGAGGTTTCCATCCTTTTGTATGTTTCAGAACAGACTGAGTAGGATTGATGTCAGTTCTTTTCTGAATATTAGGTAGAATTCTCCAATGAAACCATCTGAACCAGGGCTTTTTTTTCGGTTGGTTATTTTTTATGACCTATTTAATTTCTTCGTTTGTTATGGCTCTGTTCAACGTTTGCACATCAGTCTGTCTTTGTTTAGGTGACTGGTGTGTTTCTAGAAGTCTGTTCATTTCTTCAAGATTTTCAAATTTGTTGGGGTATAGTTCTTCATAGCACCTTATATTATCCTTTTTATTTCAGTTGGTTCTGTTATGATGTCTCCCATTTTATTTCTTATTCATGTTATTTGTATTCTCTCCCTCTTTTCCTTTGTTAAATTTTCCAGTAGTTTGTCAATTTTATTCATCTTTTCAAAAAAGCAACTTCTGTGGTTGTTGTTGTTGTTGTTATGTGCCGTCAAGTCGGACCCGACTCATAGTGACCCCTCTTTGGGTTTCCGAGGCAGTATCACTACAGAAGTAGATTGTCCCATCTTCCTTCCGAGGAGTGGCTGGTGGGTTTGAACTTCCAGTCTTCTGGTTCGCAGTCAAGTGCCTTAGGCACTAATTTATTTCTATTCAATTCACTATAGCAAAGATATGGAAACAACCTAAATGCCCATCAACAGATGAATGGATAACCAGATTATGATACATTCAAGGAACTCTGGTAGCACAATGCCTAAGGTATCTGACTGCTAACTAGAAGGTTGGTGGTTCAAAGCCATCACCACTCTGCAGAAGCAAGCCTGGGCAATCTACTTCCATAAATATTTACCACTTGGAAAACCTATGGGGGTCACTAAAAGTTTGAATCAACTTGATGAGCATGGGTTTGGGTGGGATGATATACATTCACATAATGAAATATTATGCAACAGTAAAGAATAATGTGGAATACACAAAATCATCTCACAATATGGATGAATTGGAAGGACATTATGCTGAATGATGTACATCATTCACCAAAAAAAAAAAAAAAAAAGCCTCACTGCCATGGTGTCGGATCCGATTCATAGCAACCCCTACTTGTGTTTCCAAAGTGGTACCACTATGGAAGTAGATTGCCCAGTCTTCTTTCCAAGGGGTATCTGGTAGATTTGAACTGCCAGCCTTCTGGTTAGCAGTCTTAGGCACTACACCACCAGAGCTCCCAAGTCAATCACAGGACAAAATTTTATAAGCCCATTATTTTAAAATATCAAGAAAGGTTTATTCAGGGAAGGAAATTAATTTTGTTGGTTACCAGGGACAGAGGGCAGAGGAAGGAAAATTTCAGATTAGTTGGGGACACATGTTGATTTGAATGAGGGGATGGACAGTATGGAAAGGGTCTGTGACCAGCATGATGACTTTGGTGAAAGGATGGACACTGAAACATGCACATAAGATATAGATGACAGAGGCAAATACTATTTAGTTCACAATACTGTAGCATTGCTAACACCAAACATGAGGCTACAGATAAATGCATAGTCAGATGAGACCATCAGGTCATCAGGTAGGGGTAGATGAACAGGAATATACCCTAGATAAAGGGTAGATTACACTGAAGATAATCTTACATATGCACTTGTGCTACAAAATAGCCATATACTTTACAGAAGCAACAGAAGACAGAATTGGAGTAACTTCTCACAGATAACCAAATATTTTCAGAGAGAGAATCACCAGGTCTGCAGACTCAGCACTGTAGTCTTAGGAGACATCATGCTCAATTGGCACAACATAGTACATAAAAATCTTGTTCTATAACCTACTTTGGTGAGTAGTGACTGATGTCTTCAATGCTTTCAAGGAGTCATCTAAGATGCAACTATTTGTCTCCTCTCATCTGGAGCAAAGAAGAATGAAGAAAATCAAGGGCATCTGGAAACAATTAGTACAAGGATAAGATGGGACACAAGGACTTCAACCTTTAAAACCCTGAGCCCAGAAGAATTAGATGGTGCCCAGGTACCAGTGCTATCTACTCAGAAAGGGATCAAAACTGGAAATCCTAGATAGAGTGGTAGGAAAAATGTGGAACAAAATTCTAAAACAAAAATGACCAGAATTACTGGTTGGATAGAGACTGGTGGAATCTCTGAGACTATGGCCCCATGTTACCCTTTGGGCCTAAAATAGGACTCACTTCCATTGATTGGTTCTCAGCACAAGAGTGGAAATATCTACACACAGAACATCTTCCCCCGGGTGATGCATTCACCTACTCTAGGGAGACATACCCCTTAGATCAATCAGCCATCAGACACCAGAGTGGCAGCATTCCCATAGAGGGAAAACTGGACAGACAGAAATGCATAGTTAAGAAGGGCACAGAGAGGGAGTAGTCACAGGGAGGAGATGGGAGGAGAGTTTCTTATGCTTGGGCATGGTAATTGGGGCAATGAAATCAAATGTGCATGAACTGTTG
>NW_006922108.1:117983-131375 GCF_000298275.1 Orycteropus afer afer | reverse complement strand
AGCTGTCAGACCGCAGCTCCGTAGGTCTCCTTTTTTTTGGTATTTTCACGCAAATTCTTCTGCTAGTTGGGGTTTAGTCCAATTGTGCATCCTTTCCTTCAAGCCTCAGGGGTCCAAGATTATCTTCTGTGATAGAAGAAACTGTAGTATAAAAAGAGTGATTGCATGTCAACAATGGGCAGAATACCTACGATTTGGCTATGGGAATTTACAAGAAATTTTCATGATATATTCATATAGTCTGAGGCAGAAAGTCTAGAATACTTTATGTGAATTAAAACTATAGGCCTTCTAATTGGAAATACATTCTTCTGCACGAATTATTAAACTAGTTGAACCATTTTTTCATATTTTTTTTCAGCTTGCAATTTCAATATAGTGCTATATATAGGGTTGCTATGAGTTGGATTCAAATAACCAATAGTGGGTTTTGAGCTATCTATAGTACATTTTACCTTGTTCTTTATCATTTATAAAATTTATTTTATGGCTTTCAGACTCTGTAATTGGGGTATGGGTTTATCTATTGTGTGTTAATCAACTCTCTCCTGTCAACTAAAAACAAACAAGTTACAGACAAAACTCCATTTATTTGAGTGGCAGTTTTTAAGATGCTCCAAAAAAATCCAGAAGCTTGATCTAATTTTCATATTCAGTAGGAATATAGTAATATTTTATCTAACCTTCTGGGATTAATGTAACATTGTCTTAAAAAAATAAATAAATAAACTTGTCATAATGAGATGGGATTCAGAAAAGACCCTGCGAATAATTGCTATGCTCATGCAAAATTGTAATTGTGATTACATTTTTTATCATGTTGTGCTTCTGTGGTTTTAACTCCTCAGCCAGATTAACTACCCCACTGTTGTTAAATATGGCAACTCAGTACATTGTGACTGGTAAATTAGTTAGCTGATTTTTCTTGGCCTAAACTACCTCATTTAGTTTAATAAGTTTTGTTATATTCTATCACAAAATTCCTCACGTTGTGTAATTCCAGAGTTAAATAGGTCAATATGAATGTCAAAAACAATTGCGGGTTTAAGATTCTGCCTCATTTAGTAACTAGCAAAGTAATCTGCCACAGTTTCATGGATGTTGGCAGAAGGCATGAGACTTCTGGGTCAGAGACAAGGGAGTCTTATTACACACAACACACCAGACAGCAACAGTTTCATATTAACAATGCCTTTTCTGCCAACCCCTCCCATTGGAAGTGACACAGAATGGCCCAGAAAGAAGCTACACAAGCAGCAGCTCTGTCTAACAGCTGGAGGTCCAGAGGCTAGAGAGCTTTAATCTTTTATAATAGGCTTTAACTAAATCTTTTCTATCTTTGCCCTAGAGATAGACATCTTTATTATATTAGTTAGCGAAAACAAAAACAAAAAAATCTTACCCCATGCTCTGGGATTGAACAGTGTTTCTAAATTCCAAAGCTGTTCACTCTACAAGCATCTTTAAAAAGATAGTTTGAAAAAAATATCTATGTTTCTGCTCAGAAGATGTAGAGAAATGAAAGACCTATAAGAAATTATCTCCCAAATTTCTGTAGAAGTATGCCTCTTCAAATATTAAGGTGATTGAAAATAAACTATGATTAATAACTTGGGATTTAAAGCATTTTACCCTAAAGAGTATGCAATTTTCACAATGAATCTAATGCAGTTATTGTTAACACATTTATCTGCAATAACAGCATGGAGTGCCAGAAGAAGGAACATACCTGTCTTGGAAGATGTACAGCCAGAATGCTTCTTAGAATTGAGGATGATGAGACTTCATCTCACATACTTTGAACATATTATCAGGAAGACGAGTTCCTAGAAAAGGACATCAAGTCTGGAAAAGTACAGGGTCAGTGAAAAAGAGGAAGATCTTTAACAAGATAGATTGGCACAGTCCCTGCAACAATTGGCTGAAACATAGCAATTCTTGTGAGGATGGTCTAGGACCTGACAGAGCTTCATTCTGTTGTAAGTCACTAGGTGTCAGAAATGACTGTATGGCATCCAAAAAACCAACAAAAATCATGGCAGTAATAGTTTATCCTATTCACGTTCACTCATTGGGGAGGCTTATACAAGTATGCGACTCAGTTGGGTTCATCTTACAATTCTGCATAAGAAAGTTGACAATTTTTTATTTCAAAGTTTCCCTTGAAACATCTGGAATTTTACTTCTAATGCTAAGGATCAAAAATAAAATCAGGTCTTCTTTTATTATGAAGCAGTTGCACTCTTTTAGAAGTTAAGATAAGCAAAGATTTCCTTCAAGATTGCATAACAGGCCGACAAGCTACACAGACCCTCTACAACAAAGAAATAACAAACCAATGGAAACAGATACAGAAGATAATACTGGAACCCTCAGCTTCAAAGGAAGGGATAAAGAAACAGATTAAATACTGACTAGTAGAAAAACCTGAGTGAAAACAGTAAATAAGGAGACAGATGGAGCTATGGACCTCTGGCTGTCCTGATGGTGTGGCCATTAAGAATATTTGCAAGAGCTTTCCATTCTGGACATTAATTTAAGGATCTGCTCCACTTGCCGAGAGCAGCACAGGCAACCATAACGATGGCTGACAACTAGAAAGGTTTATCTCCCTTGTTCCCTTCATATCCCAAACTCTCTTCATGAATGGAGGTGTGGCCCTCCCTCACATCCATTTACCTTCTGGAGTGGCAGGAATTCCATCCTGGTCTGGGTGCCCTGTCACTAGCTGCCTTCTTCTAGGCAAGCAGGAACTAGTTCTAGCACTAGGTGCCTTGCTCCCAGCCACATTTTGGGTCAGTAGGATTTTTTTTCTGAGACCACGTACTCTACACCCAGCCAGCTTTTGGGATGGCAGGAAGTTTTTTCCTGGGAATGGGACCTTGCTCCAATTACCTTCTGAGAAAGCAAGAATTTTGTCTGGGAGTAGATGCCTTGGCCAGAGCTTCTTTCTGAGCCAGCTGGTCCTCCTTCTGGAACCAGGTACCATGCTCCCATCACCTTTTAGACTGAAAGGAACTTTTTCTGATTCCAGGATCTCTGCCCCAGGCACCATCAGGATCAGTTAGAACTCTTCAGAGGTCAGGTACCCTGCCCCTGGTTGCCTTCTGGATAGATAGCAACTAGTTCTGAGATCAAGCACTCTGCTCCTGGTAGCATTTTGGGCTGGCAATAGCTTTTGCTAGGTCTGGGCATCCTACAGCAAGCCCCCTTTTGGGAGAGCAGGAACATTTTCTGAAACAAGACAACCAATCTTCCCCTGAATTTTCAACAGAATCTATTCCTTCTGGAACCAGTTGCCTTGCTCCCAATACTGTTTGGACTGGCAGGAACTTTTTCCACCTATACATGTTCTACCCACAGTCATTTTTTGTGTCAACAGGAATTAATCTGAAATCAGGTGTCTTGCCCCCAGTTCCCTTCTAGATAGGCATAAACTAGCACCAGGATGAGTTACCCTGCTTCCCAGTGCCTGCTTTGTCCATAGGAACACAGCTCAAGTTCCCTACCCTCCAATTCGTTTTATTTTCAAAAAATTATTATTTTTTTCTTCATTCTTTCTTTCATTTTATTTTTTCTCTTTTCTTTCCCTCATTCTTGGCTTTTTATTTCTTTCCTTTTCCTAGTTCCTTTTCTTATTTTCTTTTTCTCTCTGTTTATTCCCATTCCTTTCTTTCTTTTAGGAGCTCTGGTAGCATAGTGCCTAAGGTATTCAACTGCTAACCAGAAGGCTGGCTGTTCAAACCAACCAGCCACTCCGTGGAGGGAAGGTTGGACAATCTAGTTCTGTAGTGATATCACCTCAGAAACACAGGGAGGGGTCATATTAGTTGGACCCTACTTGATAGCAGTGAGCTTTTCTCTTTTTTTTTAAATTTTCCTGTTTTTTTTTTTTTCTTTTTTCTATTTTTTCCTTATTATTTTTTTGTTCTTCTTTTTTTTTTATCTTATATCCCTTTCCCCAGATATTGTGTTTTTTCTTTTTTCCTTTTGTCTTTTTCTTTCATTTTTTTTTAAATTGTCATTTCATTAATTGCTTTTTCTTTATTTTAAAGTTGTTGCTCTTTGTTTATGCTGTTTGTGTTTTTTGATCTCTTGGTTTTATTTATTTATTTATTTGGTGTTTTTCACTCTTTTGTCTGACCAGGGGAGAGACAGCAATAGTGCACACATGACCCAAATGCACCCATGCCTCCTGCAGCCCACCTACTGAGTGATAGCCACCACTTACTTCAGTACCAAATGATAAGTGATAGAAAATGGCCAATACCAGCCCTACTTGACATCAACTGCTCTACATGAACTGATAACAGAGATCTGTATATACATTAATCATCCTCTGTCACACCCATCAGACAACAGGTAGTAATTGCCTGTGTGCTGCCAAACTAGTGAATAGACTAGCACAACACCCCTGACCACTGGGGTATATCAAAACAAAATAACTTAATTAATTTAAAAATCTGAGCTAATCACACCAACATGCAACCAACAATTAAATACAAATACAACTACATCACAATGTCTCAGAGAAAACTGACCATCCCAGTTTATACAAAGAAGCAAGATAAAGTAATACAAACAACAGACCAGGATACAGAGCCAGTAGACCTCCTTGAGAAAGAAGCAGCACTGGAATTACCTGATAAGGAATTCAGAAGATTTATATTTAGGTACTTCAAAGGATTGAGAGATATATCAAAGGAAACACTGATAAAATTATGGAAAACACACACAAAAAATGCTGGAACAATTTAGGAGAACAGTATAAACACAAGCTGACAAAATAAATGAGAAATGAGAATCCATGAGAGAATAGAAAATAGAAACCTGAAGATTAATACTAAGATTTTAGAAACAGATACCACATTAAAACTGCAAAGGAGTAGAATCAAATCAATGGAAGACATAATTAGTGAGACTTGACTGCTAATCAGAAGACTGGCAGTTCAAACCCACCAGCCCAGCCACTCCTTGGAAGGAAGATAGGGCAATCTACTTCTGTAGTGACATTGCCTCGGAAACCCAAGGAGGGTCACTATGAGCTGTGAGTTGGGTCTGACTCGACGGCACATAACAACAACAATACATACATACATATATATATATATATAGTTGCTGTTGTTATGTGCCGTCGATTTGGCCCCGACTCATAGCGACCCCTCCTTGGGTTTCCGAGGCAGTATCATATATATACAACATATATATACAACATATATATGAGAGAGAGAGCGCACCACTACCCACCATTAATATATTCTCATAACTAATCATGCTTCTCTCTAAAAGGTTGATCATGAAATTTTCCTCCAACAGTATATCTGGTGGATATCTTCTGAATGATGTCACTTGATTTATACTTGTTGTTGTTGTTGTTATGTGCCATCGAGTCGGCCCCGACTCATAGCGACCCCTCCTTGGGTTTTCGAGGCAGTATCACTCATAGCGACCCCTCCTTGGGTTTTCGAGGCAGTATCACTACGGAAGTAGGATTGCCCAACCTTCCTTCCGAGGAGTGGCTGGTGGGTTTGAACCGCCAGCCGTCTGGTTAGCAGGCAAGTGACTTAACCACTATGCTACCAGAGCTCCTTGATTTATACTGGAAACATAAAAAGTAATACTGCAGCATTTCTTATATCAGGATGTCTGTTATTGTTGTTAGCTTCTGTCAAGTCTTCTCTGACTCATAGTGACCATATGCATGATAGGAAAATAAATAAATAAATAAATAAACTACCTGGATCTGAGCCATCCTCAGAATACTAGGTATGTTTGAGTTCAATTTTGCAACTATTGTGTCCACCTATCTTCTTAATTTCTTAATGCCAAAACACAGAAAAGGTTTTAAATATGTGTGTATGTGTGTCTGTGTTTGTCTAACACAGTAAGCCATCACATTAAATGGGATGAAATTTATGGGATTTTAAAACAATAACATCTTTCAAGAGACTGATTTCATACTTAATGTGATAATGATGAAGCATAATTTTTTTCTCTCTTTTTCATATATTTGATTTCAGTAGAGCAATTACTAGGGTCTTTTTATTTACTTTCTCTTAAATATCACGTCTTTCTTATTCCTGTCATAAATGCAGACACAACAATGTTAATTCACTCTATAATATAAGTGGAATTATATCTCAGTTTATCCATATGGCTATATATTGGCTAGGGCCGCCACACCTCCTTCATTGCTATTTTATGGTCTATTTTATGCATGTTGACTATTTTATGCATGTCATCCCAGGGGGAAAAATGCTTAAAAGGTCCCTCTTTTACTCTGAACATTTTCTAGTTTGACTGATAAATTATATGATTTTGCAAAACATTCCATTTTCTCTAAGTAAACCACCAGATTATATTTGTAACTATTTTATAAAGACACTTAAAATATGCTCAATGTCAGTAGCACACATCAAAAATAATAATTCCTTAATATTAATAAGTATCCAAGAAGTGTTGAAATTACCCCAATTGTTGAATATTTTTTACAGTTTATTCTTTGGTTCAGGACCCAAATAACTTCTCTACATGGCATTTAGTTTGTTGTTTGCCATTGAGTTATTTCTGACTCATTAGAGATAACTGTTCTCTAATTCCTAGAGAAATTCAGCATAAGATTTCCCTTAAATATTTGTAACCTGTGTTTCATTTCCCTAACCTCATTTTCCTTGTAATTAATTATGTTTGAATATCTTGAGTCATTTGTTCCCTAGATTTTTGTACTTTTTGGATTTTGTTGGTTGCATGATATAAACTGATGTTTAGATCTAAAGATTTATCAACTTTAGTTTCTCCCTCTTTCCCTCTCTCTTTCCCTCCCTGCTTCTTCCCCTTCCTAAATTTATTCCTTCCTTTCTTTTTATCTCTTTTTTTTTTCAGAATATTTCATAAATTATATAATATGAGGCATGTGATATCTTTTTGTGATTAAGGGTAGAGTTAGCTTGCAGGTGTTTTTTTTTTGTTTTGTTTTGTTTTTTTTAATTGTGCTTTGGGTGCAAATTTACAGAGCAGAATTCATTTTATATTCAACAGTTCATGTACATTTGGTTTCACTCCCCGATTACCTTCTCCAACACTAACCCACCTTCTTCCCTTCCCTTGCCTGTGACCCCCTGTCCCTGTGCCTTTCTTAGTTATGCAATCTTGTCTGTCCAGCTTTCCCTCCATGTAAATTCTGCCCCTCTGGTGCCCGATGCCTGATTACTCCAAGAGTTGTATCCCTGTAGAATAGGTGGGTGCATTGCCCTGGGTTGGATGTTCCACATATAAATCTTTCTACTGTTGTGCTGAGAGCCAGTTTTTGGGAGTGAGTCCTATCCAGGCCCGAAGTGTAATCCCAGGGCCATAGTTGTGGGTGTCCCTTCAGACTCTAATTGACCAGTAATTCTGGTTGTTATTGTGCTTTTGAATTTTGTTCCATGTTTTACCTCCCACTCTGTCCAGGATATACAGTTTTGATACCTTCCCAAGTGGTTGCCATGGCATGCAGCTGCTCTTAAGGAGATCTAGTATATATTCATCTTCAGGCACATCTGAAGTGAGGATAATGATATGTTGCCAAGATTAGAAGGAAATGCCATAGCTAGTGGTTTATAATGTATTGCTTAGTGTTCTGAAACTCACTTGGAGGAGTTCTCAATGATTTTATCTTTGTAATATTTGAAAATGTGTAGATTGATGGTCTCTGCTTGTTTTACCTGTTACACACCTTAATTTTGGCTCTTTTATCAGTGGGATAGAGTCCTGGGCAATACAAATGGGTACTAAGCTGCTAACCAAAAGGCTGAATTCAGCTTGAGTCCACCCAGAGGCACCTCAGAAGAAAGACATGGCAACTACTCTTAAAAGACCCACCACTGAAAACCATATGTAACATAATTCTACTGTGACACACATGGAGTGACCATGAGTCAGAATCAACTAGATGGCAATTGGTGACATTGGAATATAAAAGATTCCTTAGTAATCTCATTACTTAGTTTGCTTGAGACCTGGATATCTTGAACAAATTTGGTGATTCATGACCTAAAGAGAAAACAAACCAGTACACTGAGAAAATATTTGTAATCTACATTTACAACCATATATGTACTTTCTTCTTCCCATTTTATTGACTCTCTTCCCACTCCCTTTTTTCCAGTTAAAGTCATAATTGGGTATTAGGTGCTATACTCTTGTGAGTCCACTCAATTGTTCGGTGCTGCATAATTGCTGCAGTAATAACAGCACTCACTCATGATCACTGCCAAAAGTTGTTACTTCATTAGGAGTTGAATAGAGTTTTATTTTTTCAAAAGTTTTAATCCTTTATTTATTTACTGGATGAAATATTCCTATAATTATGAACTTCTCCTCCTCTTTTATTCTGTTAGCTTGAGGTGCATTTGATAAGAAAAGACAATTTTTTATGCTTTCATTTATTCACTAGTTTTCAAAAGTGTGAAAATTTTCCCTAGAATCCTCCAAAAATTAACAATGGTGTGTGTGTGTTTCTGTTTGTACATATGTATAGATTTTTAAATATTTTAAGAGTTTTAGTCAATTTCAGGTATTATTCCTACTACTAGAATCAGATAAAGGCATTACAAAAGGGAAAACAACTGGCAAATAACTCCCAGTAATATAGGTACAAAGATCCTCAATAAAATATTAGCATATTGTAGCCAACAATATATAAAAATAATTATACATCACAACCAAATAGGATTTATTCTAGGTATGTAAGGCTGGTCTTATATACTAAAAGCAATCTACTTGTATAAACATATCAATAGCTGAAGAAGATAAGTCGTAAGATCATTTCAATTAATTGAGAAAAAGATTATACAAAATTAAATCATGATAAAAACTCTGAGAAAGTTAGAAATAGAGCAGAACTTCCTCATCTTCATAAAAAATATCTATCCAAAAATCAGTGGCTAATATTTTCAATGGTGAGAAACTGAAAATAGCCCTGTTATTATTGGAAACAAAGCCCAGATATTCTCTCTTTCATCATTCCTATTCAATATCATACTGCAAGTCCTAGATAGACCAAAAAAAAAAAAAAAAAAAATTTTCCCCCCCCAAAAAAAAAAAAATTTTTTTTTTTTTTTTTTTTGCCAATAACATGATTTCTTGTAGAAGATAACAAATAATTGATGAAACAAACAAATAAACAAAAATTCTCTTGGAACTAAATAAGTTTAGCCAGATCACAGAACTCAGAGTTAATATTACTTTTCTATTTACCAGAAATAAACAGATGGAATTTGAAATTTAAAAGTATGGTTTACATTAGCATTGAAAACAAAATGCTTAGGTACAAATCTAACAAAATATGTACAGGATGAACCTGTGGAAAGCTATAAAACTCTGATCAAAGAAATTAATGATCTAATTAAATGGTGAAATAGTCTATGGTCATTAATTGAAAAAAATAAATATTGTTAAGATGTCAATTTTTCTCAACTTCACATACAATTGAACATCCCAGGAATACTAGTAAACTGATTCTGAAGTTTATACAAAAAAGAAAAAGACCTCTAGAATAAGCAAAATGATACAGAAGAAGAGCAAATTTGAAAAGTCCCACTGTACTATTTTAAGACTTACTACTTACCACAAAACTATTCACTTGACTGCTAAGCAGAAGGCTGGCGGTTCAAACCCACCAGCCACTCCTTGGAAGTAAGATGGGGCAATCTACTTCCATAGTGTTACTGCCTCGGAAACCCAAGGAGGGGTCACCATGAGTTGGGTCCGACTAGACGGCATACAACAACAACAACAAAAACTATTATAATCAAGCAAACATGACACTGGTAAAATAACAGATACATAAATTGATGGAATAGGATATAGAACAAAGAAATAGAAGAAATAGCCTCACACAAATATATAGTTGTAACTTACCATTTGACAAAGAGGAACTGCAATTCAATAGAGAAATGATAGTCTCTTCAATTTGTGATAATGGGACAAATGGAAATCTATAGGAAGAAAGAAAGGATCATCAACACATATTTTACAGCTTTCACAAATATTAACTAAAAATAGGGCACACTGGTGAATATAAAAGAACAAATGATAAAGCTTCTAGAACAAAATATATGTATACATACATATATTTTATTAATCTGTCAGAAAAGAAGGTCTAAAAGATATAGAGCTATTCTTATATATGTATTATTATTAGGTGAAAACCTTGGAGCAAAGAGAAATAGACATGTAGTTTTGATCAGTCACCTTGAACTCACTTCCTTCTGCTGTGCCATTTTTTGGTTTAGTCTGATATCATTGTCAATAAAATGTTGAACTACTTGTATGTTGAATTTCTGAAATTAATTCCTCCTTTTCAATCCTGTGCAGTTGCATTTTAAAGTGCAAATCAAAATGTGTATGTATAATCCTGTTATATATCATTTCATGAATTTTAGACCTGCTTGTTAACCTTTAGTACTTCTGACTGTATTTTGTCAGAGCTCCCTCCCTACATGTGAGCCATCTGTGATGACATATGGTGGTTTAACATCTACAGCATGGTTTGAAAAGGATCATTGGATCACTGTCATCCTGTATTCTACCTCAGATAACTAACCTGAGGCCCTTTTCCAGGTACATAGTCCATTTTCTTTTTTTTTTGGGGGGGAGGGGTGCTTTTGAAATGCTACCTTGATACAGATACAGTTATTGTTCAAGGAGTAGAGAAGGGAGATTTTAAATAAAAATAAATACCAGGTATTTAAAATGAATCACCTCTATCAAATCTTAAAAATGTAAAGCTATAATATTTTTGCAACTTTATGGGTGGGGATATTGAGGTTGAAATGCTTTACATAATTTGCTGAGGGGCATATACCTAGGTTATGAAAAGAATTAGACTTGAATTCAGAGCATATGTCTCCTATTGTATGCTCTTTCTACTACTGCACACTTCCATTTTGTTATAATGAAATAGCAGTTAGCAATTCTAATACTTTCTGTATCCTCATCCTGTGCTCAGATGTTCAACTAAGTATCTCACTATCCATTGTTTCAGAAAGGAGTGTAATTACTGTAATCAACAAGCAACTAGACTTCTGAGGTTGGGAGTTGTTAATGGGTTCCATGGAAGAAGAAGTCAAATATTCCTGCAATCTTCTCCATCTTTTCCTTATGGATTTAAAAACAGAAACAACAGAAGAGCACAGTTGAGACTCCAGGAATTTCATTTGCACTCCAAACATGGGGGAGCTCCGGTGGCATAGTGCCTAAAGTGTTTGACTGCTCACCAGAAGGCTGGCGGTTCAAAGCCACAAGCCACTTCTGGGATGGATGATTGGGCAATCTACTTCCATAGTGATAACTGCTTCGGAAACCCAAGACGGGGTTGCTATGAGTTGAATCAACTCCAAGACTGTGAGGTTTTTTTTCCCCAGACATGGAGAAAGAAGAATGCCAAATAAGATAAATTGTGTAGAAGCTTATGATGTGTCCTTTTTA
The DNA here is from genome assembly GCF_000298275.1 of Orycteropus afer afer. Lineage (NCBI taxonomy): Eukaryota > Metazoa > Chordata > Mammalia > Tubulidentata > Orycteropodidae > Orycteropus > Orycteropus afer. Next base: position 119,906 of record NW_006922108.1, on the reverse strand, counting down.
AAGTTTAATAACTAGTAATATCGATAGGTTATACATTTCTCTTCAAATAAAACAAACAAACAAAAAAAAAAAAAAAAACCTCACTGCCATGGAGTTGATTCTGACTCATATTGATCCCCCCTGGGTTTCTGAGGCTATAAATCTTTACAGAGGTAGATTGCTCTATCTTCCTTTTGCAGAGTGGCTGGTGACTTTGAACCACTGACCTTGTGGTTAACAGCCAAATGCCTTATCCATTACACCATCAGAGCTCTTTCTCTTCACATTGTTGTTGTTGTTATGTACTGCCGAGTCGGACCCAACTCATAGTGTCCCCTTTTTGGGTTTCTGAGGCAGTATCACTACAGAAGTAGCCCCACCTTCCTTCGGAGGAGTGGGTTTGAACTACCAGCCTTCTGGTTAGCAGTCAAGTGCCTTAGGCACTATGTTACCAGAGCTCCTGTCTACTCTCTAGTTAGTTACTATCCCTTCACCTCCCATTCCTGATAACCTTCAAGAATTTCTTCTTTGTTGTTTTTTCTTGTGTGTGAACCTTTTCTTGACTTTTTACAGTAGTGGTCTCAGACAATACTTGTCTTTCTGTGATTGACTAGTTTCACTCAGCATGATGTCCTCTAAGTCTGTCCATGTTATGAGTTGTTTTGCAGATTGATCATTCTTTAACATTGAATGGTATTCAATTTTGTGTATGTACCATTGTTGTTTATCCATTAATCCATCGATGGACACTTTGATTATGTTTGTCTTTTTGTTATAGTGAATAATGCTGTGATGGACATGAATATACATATCTATTCATGTCACAGCTCTTATTTCTCTATGAAATATATTTAGTTGTAGGGTTTCTTGATCATGTGAGATTTACATTCCCGGTTTTTTTAAGGAAGCTTCCTACTATTTTCCATTTTCCGCAGTGGTTGTATCATTTTACAGTCCCATCAACAGTATGAGGGTCCTAATCTCTCCATACCATCAGCAGCATTTATCTTGCGTTTTTGAATGTTGTTATTAATGCTGGGGTGAGACGGTATCTCATTTATGTTTTGATTTGTGTCCGTCTAAAGGCTAATGATCACAAACATTTCTTCATGTGTTCATTGGCCACCTGAATGTCTTCTTTGGTTTAGTGTCTATCCATGTCCTCTGCCCATTTATTTATTGGACTGTTTTTTGTTGGTGATGTGTTGAAATAGTCTATAAATTTTAGAAATTAAGTCCTTGTCTGTATGTTTATGCCAAACTTTTTTTTCACAGTTTATATGCCTTCTGTATAATCTTATGGGGAAGTCCTTTGACATGCCTAAATGTTTGATTTTTGGGACTTCCAAATTGTCTAATTTGTCTAAAAAAAAAAAAAAGAGAAAAAAAAACTCACTACCATCAATTTGATTTAGACTCATAGTGATCCCCATTGTGTTTCCAAGGCTGTAAATCTTGATGGAAGTAGATCACCTCATCTTCCTCCTGCAGAATAGCTTGTGGGTTTGAATCCCTGACTTTCTGGTTAGCAGCCAAACGTCTTACCCACTATGCCATCAGAGCTCCTTATGCTATATATTAAGGTTGCTAATTTTGACGTTTTTTTTTTTTTTTTTAATCATCTGTATAGTTTTTAGTCTTACATGTAGGCCTTTGATCCAACTTGAGTTAATTTTCATATATAGTGAGAGGTATTGATCCTGTTTTATTTTTCTACAAATGAATATCCAGCTTTGCAAATACCATTTGTTAGAGATTATCTCTTCCCCTTTAATGGATTTTGACCTTTGGTCCACATCCAATTATCCATAGGTATACGGATTTACTTTGGGGTTCCCAATTTAGTTTAATTGGTTTATATATTTACCATTGTACCGATACTAGGCTGTTCCACTACCATGGCTGTGTAGTAAGTTTTTTTTTTTAAGTTATATATATATATAT
>NW_006922108.1:102455-103633 GCF_000298275.1 Orycteropus afer afer | reverse complement strand
TCTGTGTCTGTGTTAATTGGTTTCCCTTTTCTTTGTTGAAGAGGGTCTGTGCAATCCTTCTGCCTAGTCCGCCATCTTGCCCCGCCTCTCCGCTGTGTAGTAAGTTTTGAGAATGACAAACATGAAGTCTCCTACTTTGTTCTTTTTCAGTAGTGCTTTGTTTATCTGGGGTTTCTTTCCTTACCATATAAAGTTGATTAATTTTTCCATCTCTTTAAAGAATAATGATGGAACCTGGAACAGAATTGCATTATATCTGCAGATGTCTTTGCATAGTATTGACATTTTCACAATATTAAGTTTTCCTATCCATGAGCATGTTATACTCTTCCATACATGTAGTTCTCTTTTGATTGCGGAAGTGTTTTGTAGTTTTCTTTGTGCTGTTTTTTTGTGTCTCTCCTTAGATTTATTCTTAAGTACTTCATCTTTTGTGTGGCGATTGTAAATGCTATTGTTTTCCTGATTCGATTTTCAAGTGTTTTGCTAGTGTAGAGGAATTCAAATTATTTTTGTATGTTAAACTTGACACTTTGCTGAATCCTTTTATTTATTGGTTCCTGTAGTTTTCTTGCTCCGTCTCTGGGAGTTTTTATGTATAAGATAATATCATTTGCAAATGGAGACAGTTTCACTTCTTGGCTAATTTTGATTCATTTTATTTCCTATTCTTGTTTTATTGCTCTGCCTACGACTTCTAATACAATGTTGACTAATAGTAGTGATAAAGAGAATACTTGTCTGGTTTCTTTTAACAGTGGGAATGTTTTCAAGTTTTCTCCGCTGAGGATAACGTTGTCCATTAATTTTGTATATAGGCCCTTAATATACTGAGAAAGCTCCTTTCTATTCCTATTTTGTTGTTTATACATTTATTTTTTTAATCAAGAATTGTTGGATTTTGTGGGATTTTGCATCAATTATATGATGATGCTGTTTTTTCTTTAGTTTCTTTATGTTGTGGATTATGTTGACTGTTTCTCTAACACTGAATCATTCTTGTATACCTGGTATGACTCTCACTTGGACGTAATATATGTTCTGGCTAGCAGTGAGATGCCTTAGACCCTATGCCACCAGAACTCCTATATATGTATATGTATATAAATATGCCTATATATATATATATACATATATATATATATATACACACACAGACACACACACACATACATAAA
>NW_006922108.1:99763-102080 GCF_000298275.1 Orycteropus afer afer | reverse complement strand
ATTTAAATATAGCATTAGATTATATTGGCTAGGATTTTGCTGAAGATTTTTGTGTCTAAGATTATGAGGGATATTTCACTGTCATTTTCTTTTTCATGGTGTCTTTGCCTGGTTTTGGTATAAAGGTTACACTTGCTTCATTTGTGTTTATTCCATCCTTTACTATTTTGTGGAGTTTGAGTAGAATTGATATCAGCTCTTCTCAGGATGTTTGGGAGAATTCATCAGTGAAGCAATCAAGGGCAGTATTTTTTTTTTTTTGGGGGGGGGTGTTTAATGGCCTATTCAATTTCTTCTTTTGTTATAAGTTTATTCAAATTTTCTACCTCAGATTGTGTTATTTTGTGGAGATAGTGTGTTTCTAGAAATTTGTCCTTTTCTTTTACTTTTTCAAATTTCTTTCAGTATAATCATTTGTAGTTCTGATTGACATCTCCATTTTCATTTCTTATTTGTGTTATTTGCATCTCTGCCTTTCCTTTACTAAATTTTGATTTCCATCTCTTTAATGGCTAATTAGATTACCAACATTTCTTCACAAGTTTGTTGGCCACTTGTATGTCTTCCTTGGCACAGTGTCTTTTCATATTCTCTACCTATGTTTTAATTGTATTGTTCTTTTTTTTTTGTGGTTGATGTACTGACTTTTTCTATAAATTTTAGAATTTAGACTCTTGTCCACTATGCCATTGCTGATTTTTTTTTTTTCACAGTCTGTAGGTTCTCCTTTTACTTTGGGTAAGCTCTTTTGATACACATAAATGTTTAATTTTCTTCACATACTCTTTAATATTTTAATATTTTTTTTCTCTCTCTAGGTTTTCAATTTTATTCACCTTTATTTTTTTAATAACCTTCTTATCTTTTTTTTCTTGATATATATGTTTATATTTCTATATACTATTTGTATATCACAAAAAAAACAAAGCAAACTCACTGCTGTAGAGTCGATTTTGACTCTTAGTGACCCCTCCTTGGGTTTCCAAGGCAGTATCACTATAGAAGTAGATTGTCCAGTCTTCCTTCCAAGGAGTGGCTGGTGGATTTGAACCATCTACCTTCTGGTTAGCAGTCAAATGCCTTAGGCCCTACACCACCAGAGCTCCCTATTTCTATATCAGATTTAGAAAATATAGTCTATTCTCTGGAAGTGTTTCCAAATGCTAATTTCATTGAGTAAAATTAATTGTGATTCTATCATTCTTCATTTTCTTTAATATTTGCTTTCTAATTTTTATTTTAAAATTTTCTATATGATGTCTTTTTAGACCCTAAGGTCAAAGATGGTGTTCAGTTCTACTTCTCGCCATGAAGGATTTAAAATGACTTAATTCCAAATGAAAAAATTGACAAAATATATAAAACAATTGTTCTCTGATAGTGAAGTACAGTCAGTTCCAAACTGTTATACATGAGATAGGACAATAGATAAAGCAATACCTAGTATTTGCCACACTTTTCAGTTAGAGTGATATTCCAGACTAGAGTTCAAGGAGTAGGATCCTGAGAAGATGACAAAATATCCTTTGCTGAGAACATAAACATCAAATTTTGGAGTATTTTGACATTTTTCAAATTTACAGGAAAAATATAGAGAAATAGAGTATCAGAAATCTGCATAAAGTTCTTCTTGAGCATTGTGTGAATAATACATTACATATCTTAGTTTCTAGCCATGAGCCCAGTTCATATATGGTGAGAAGATATATGACTTTTGGTGAACTATTAATATGGGACACTTAATAGACCTGATCATACCTTTGTAGTAGGGATAATCTATTCTACAACTACACTAAAATTCCATAAAATGTCTGAAAATGATAAATTAATTCTTTATGCAACTTCACTGTCTACATGAACAAAGACCATTTAAACACCATAAAAAAAAAGAAAATAAAATATAGACTTGCTACAATGTTACATACAAAATGTCCATTATACTATCAAAAATCGCTAAATATTCCAGAAGCAGGAAAATGTAACCTGTAATTGAGGGAAAAGGTACCCAAAATGAATGTTGTTGTTGTTGTTGTTATGTGCCGTCAAGTTGGACCTGACTCATAGTGACCCCTCCTTGGGTTTCCGAGGCAGTATCATTATGGAAGTAGATTGCCCAACTTTCCTCCCGAGGAGTGGCTGGTGAGTTTGAACCACCAGCCTTCTGGTTAGCAGTCAAGTGCCTTTGGCACTATGCTACCAGAGCTCCTAAAGAAATAATAGCTAAAACCATTCCAAATATTATATAAATTCTAAACCCAGATGTCCAAGAATTTCAAAAACCTCAAGCAGGAAACATAAACATGCAAGCACATTTTAC
>NW_006922108.1:85449-99663 GCF_000298275.1 Orycteropus afer afer | reverse complement strand
GGTTTCCGAGGCAGTATCACTAAGGAAGTAGATTGCCCCATCTTCCTTCCAAGGAGTGGCTGGTGGATTTGAACTGCCAGCCTTCTGGTTAGCAGTCAAGTGCTGTAGCCACTATGCTACCAGAGCTCCCATATATAATATACTCAAATATATATATTATAATAAACAGTGATATTGTATATCAAAATATAGATCATAATCAACATCACTAGAAACCAATGATAAAGATTATTATCAATAGATGGACATAAATAAGAGGCACATTGTATACAGTGAAATGTGGAAAAGTAGATTTTATAGACAAATATAAAGTAAGGGATTTTTTAACCCTCAGGCCTACATTGCAAAAAATATTAAACAGCAACTTTCCACTGGGAAAAAAAAAATGATAGCAGATAGAAATTCACATCTATCCAAAGTCATGAAGAATGTAAGAAATGAGCTATTTGAGTAAATATAAAATTAGTTTATCCTTATTTTTAATTTAATTAAAAATAACTGATTTATTATAAAAAATAATAATATTTTGAGGCTTTTAACATACATAGAAATAAAATGTATAGTAAAAATAATACTAAAACTCTTATTGTGAGAGATATAATGAAAGCATGTAATTGGAAGTGTCCTGTATTTTATGTAACATAATATGTGATTTTAAGGTTGCCCTGCTATTACACTGGGCCTACGTGGGTAACGTAGGTTAATTTTCCCATCTCTACATCTTTAACTAAATAATATCTTCAAAGTCTGTTATGTCAAAGAAAGTACCATAAGCATGGATCCAGGAATTATCACATGAACATCTTTGGGAAGTATTGTTCTGCTCACCACAATATTCAAAATCAAATAATGGAAAAAGATATGCCATTCAATTCCTCATCATGAGGAAGTAAAATTTGACATTTTATTATCAGAGAGTGAATTTCAGAAAACAAAATACTACCAGAAAGAGAAATATATTTTCAAATATGGAAGGATTATTTTATCAGAAAAACACAATCCAAATATGCATGCATTCAATTATAGAACTTCCAAACGCATGAAAGAGGTACTGACAAAATGAAAATGGGAAAGAGATAAATTAATAATTACATTTGGGGATTTCAATAGTAATTTCTAAGTAATTGATATTATAATTAAAATTATAATGAATGCTACTTTCAAATAATTGTAAATTTCAAATAATTATAAATTTAATTACAATTATAATTAATATAAACAGACATTAATAGCACTCTCCACCAGCTCAAACTAATTGATATTTATAGAACATTTCACACAAGACCAAAAAAAATTAAGGTTGTATGACAAATCCTGTAAGAAAGGGCTTATTCTTGGCAATAAAACAAGACAATTATAAAACACATAATCCTGAATGAAATTTTATAAAAAACAAAAAATAAGAAAACCCCAAAACATCAAAATTGTATGCAATGAAGCTAAAACAATGACTAGAGAAAAAGAAAAGAGAAAAATTATTGAATCAAAAGTTGTTTCTTTAAAAAAAATGAATTAAGTTGATATCCTCCCAGCCACATTGATGAAGAAAAATAGAAGACATATGTCTTTTCTTTAACTAAGATAAATCTTAATTTATTCAAATCATCTTTTTCTGCTGTTTGTCATATTTTCTCATTTTTTTCTTCCAGAGAGATCTTTTATGTTAGTTGATATCTTACATACCTTATACTTGTGTTGCTATTTGAATAATGTCTTAATTTTTGCCATTTTCTAATTGCTGTTGTACAGAAGGGATTTTCCTAAGTAAACCTTTTATTCAATAATCTTTTTGAATTTTGGGAAAAAAGATTTTTACTTATATTGCAATATGTATTAGTTTTCTATTACAGTAAGAATAAATTACTGTAAATTTAGTGGCATAGAATAATAAGAATTTATTATCTTACAATTCTCGAGGCAAGAAACTTGAATTTAGTTTCATTGGGCTAAGATCAAAGTATATTGCCTGAGTTCCTACTGGAGATTCTAGGTAAGAATCTGTTTCTTTGCCTTTGCTAACTTTCAGAAGCTGCCAACATTCTTTGGTTCTCAGCCCCTTCTTCCATCTTTAAAGCTAGGGGTGTAGCATCTTCTCTCTGATCATTTGTTTCATCTTTAAATCTAAATCCAATTCAGATTCTCTGGTTTAACTCTTATAGGGACCCTTGTAATTACCCAGAAGATCCAGGATGATCTCCCCATTTCAAGATCTTTAACTTAATGCTGTCTGCAAGGTCCCTTTTAGAGTGTCAGGTAACATATTCATGTTGTTGTTACGTGCCATCAAGTCATAGGGCCCCAGAATTAGGTTAGACACCTATGTGGGGAGCAGACATTATTCAGCCTACCACATTGTTGTTACTTGTCAGTAAAAATAGAATTCTCTTAGGAATTAGAGGAGACTGAAAAAGGCTTGAGTAACTATCGATCACTCTAAATGGCTATGACTCTCAAGCAGTGTTTATGAAACTCATCCTTTCCCACTATCCAATGCTGACATAACTGAATTTTACTAAATTCATATGGAATATAAATAAAATAGTCTATGAGTCATGAAAGTGGGCACTTCTTTCTCAAACATTAAAAAAATATGATATTGCTAGTTCATTACTATTATAAAAATGTAGGGATATTTTTCTATCTATAGTCTCTAATTCTATTAAAACAGAATATTTGGAAAATTCAGTACTTTGCAGTCAATGACTAATTTGTCTCAAACATGATGACTTCTCTTACATTTTAGTTCCCTGACAGTGGTGTTGCTCAGTGGCCCATTCTTCCTTAACAATCTTGCACTCTGCATCCTTTCCCTTGGAAAGAACCATCCAGAACTTGTGTTTTCATCATCCCACATTAAACTAGAGATATCATAAAACATTTAAACTAAACTCTGGAAGGCTCTAATTTGATGACTAAATTTTCTGATTTATAGTCTGTATTATTTCAAATCATGTATCTCTAATTTTAATTTCCTGTTATGTGAAATTAGAATAATGACATTTTTAAAGCTTAACTCTTAGCATATATAAGTAGATCGATAAATGATGATAATTTTCAAATTAAAAAGTTAGTTGTTGTACAAGCACAAAGTGCCACTTATATAAAAACAATAGCTTTTAAACATATTCACTCTTCTGGGGAAATATGTATATACGTTAAAACGTTCTGAAGGAACATTTATTAAGTTTCTGCTGGAAACAATAATTGTACTAATAATAATTTGTTCACTGAAATGACAAAGAATATGTCCAAATTTTATGAAGAGTATGTTCATCATAGAAAAAAAAAGGAACACAAATCATAACTAAATCCTGGCAAACCTTTGTGATAGAAAACAATATAATCATTTCAAATCATGATCAAATAACTCTTTTCATGTACATATGCTGACATTATGAAGTTAGGTGAGTGTTTTGCGGACAGTTGTATGGCAACTTTGTTTTACACAGATATACACAAACACACATAATACCTGGATTACATTAAACTGTTGAATATTATTATATCTGAGTATTTGATTATGTATATTTTATAATTTTCTTTATAGGTTTTAATATTTATAATTATTTTCTCTCTGTCTCCCTCACTATCTCTCTAGGCTTTATGGAGAGAATGAAAAAATATTTCCTTTAAGATGTGGTTTCCAGTATTTATATACCCTCCATGTAAGTGCTCACTCTATGCTCTTTTCCAATAATCTTTGTAGTTTATAGATTATATAATCAAAGTCTATCAGACAGAGCTAAAATGGTTATAATATACTCCAACTTCTGCATTTTATAGATGAGGAAACTGAGCTTGAAATAGGTTATAATTCAAGATCACACTAGCATTTACTTGAAAAGAATGCATTAGAATCATGTTCTATTAATGTGCGAGACTTCCGTTAACTTTTATTTAGTTACTTATTGTGCAATTAATTGTTTATCCTTATTACAAGCATTAAGCCTTTAGCACTTAGTTAAAGATTATATAATTTTCTGGAAAAAATTAGATAAAAGTAGAAGTTATACTTTTTAAAAAAACTGCTTCCTAGGTATAGTGTACAGTTTCAGGGTTAGAAAAGGACAAGTCAGGGAGTGAAAATCCAATTAAATAGCATGTATGGGAGTTCTGGTGGTGTAGTTCCTAAGGCATTTGAATGCTTGCTAGAAGCCTGGCGGTTCAAACCCACCAGCCACTCCTTGGAAGGAAGACTGGGCAATCTATTTCTATAGATATACCACCCAGAAATCCAAAGAGGGGTCACTATGAGTTGGAACCAACTCCACTGCAGTGAGATAGGAGATACTTATGGATCGGAGCCTAACATGCACAATGCTACACTAAGCAACCCTCAGAACTAATATGTAGAGCAGCTCTCTTAGGGTCTGAGGTTTCTATAGGTTCAAACAGTGCCTTCTGTGTAGATGATTTGGCCTGGGAGTCAGAGTTGAATTGAACACTTGAGCCAGTCAGAAAAAGGAAGGAAGAAGCCAATCAAAGTAACCATGTTTGATCAGTGCTGAAAATAAAATGTTATGCATGCTATTATTATGTTAAAAATAATTGAGACCAAATATTCTCTGACATGTGGCATTGGTATCTTACTTTCTACTTTCTAACAATTTATAAAGTATAAATAAGGGTGATCCTAAGTTCCTGAATTTACATTCAGAAGAAATATTCAGTATAATGCAATATAATGGTTGTTGTTAACTGTCATCAACTCATGATAACCCCTTTCATGACAGAATGAAAACTGCCTGGTCCTGAGGCATCCTGGAGATTGGCTGAAGATCAGACGATTGTGTTCCATAGGGTGATTTTTTTTTTTTTTTTTTGCTGACTTTTGGAAGTGGATCACAAGTTCTTTCTTCTTAGTCCATCTTATTCTGAAAGCTTTGCTGAAACCTGTTCAGTATCATAGCAATATGCAAGTGCTTACTGTCATAAGGATGGAGCTCTGGTAGCATAGTGCCAAAGGCACTTGACTGCTAACCAGAAGGCTGGTAGTTCAAACACACCAGCCACTCTTTGGAAGGAAGATGGGGCAATCTACTTCCATAGTGATACTTCTTCAGAAACCCAAGGAGGGGTCGCTATGAGTTGGGTCCGACTGACAGCACATAACAACAACAACAACAACAACACCACTGTCATAAGGTAATGAATGGTGAGCATGAGGTACATGGCTGAAAATTAAACCCAGATCTCCCATATGGAAGGCAAGGATTCTACCACTGCACAACCAATAGGCATATTTAAGTCAGAATCAGAATCAGATCTGGACTATAATTCAGTGTATATCACTGCCAAAAAGGCAAGGAGGTCGCATCTTCTGACTTCCTCTAACCCCACAAGAAGAAGACAGAATCACCACCAATAGCCCAAAGCCCATTCCTGTGAAGCAAAACATGCTGCCTCCCTCCAGCCCTTTCATCAACCCTGACACCAACTATTCCTCCTGCAGCACCCACCACCTTTTTACTGGGTTTGATAATTTGCTGCAGTGGCCACACAGAACTCACAGATTATGGGGTTCATTAAGGAAGCACCAGGCTACAATTCAAGTTAAGGGACAGTTCAGTCTCTCTCAGCCTGCTGTTTCTCAGCCAACAGTCTCTCTCATGGCAGTGCATATCTCTCAGTGTTTCTCTCTCAGCAATGTGTGACTCTCGGTGTCCCCTTCTCAGCAGCATGTGTCTCTCAGGAGCAAGTTTCTCTCAGCAGCACATCTTTCTCAGCCAGCAGTCAAAGAGACTCCTTTTGTCTCTAGGAGGCCTCCTTTTGAGCCTGGCAGAGTGGCCAATCTAACCAATCATAACATCAGAATTCTAAGCACCTGAGAGACAGTGAACTTCCCAGAACATTGCTTTGTGCCACTCTCAACAGAAATACCCCAGTGGATAACTTTAACAATCAAGAGCTCCTCAGTTGCTCACGGCAAATTCCACCTCAGAGTTTACAAAGACTTGTGGCTAGAAAAGCCATACCAGGTAATTTACCACACTGCAATCACTAACTTGTTTTGCATAGAAAGGAACAATAGTAAACCATTCCTTGATACATGTGGAACTCCTCACAGGATCCCAAAATGCTTAGACCAATATTTCCCAGTAAGCTTTGAGAACCAGATGACCAGTGCAATGCCAAATATAAAGTTGGAATCATTAACATTGCACTGAAGACAATCTCTGTGGTGCAGTGAATTACTTGATAGGATTTTCCAGCCATAGTCTTTGTATCTTCCACTGGATTACCCAAGATCCCTGCACTGGATCTCCTTGGCAGAGACTCCTGGCAGAGAGAGACTCTTAGCAGAGAGATATTGTCAGCAGAGACACATGCCCCAGCAGAGACAGAGACATCCTGACATAGTATAGGAGTTGTGGTGAGAGAGTTATTCAACAGAGAGTCACAGTGGAACCAAGAGCCACAGAAAAAAGTGGCAGGTTAACCTAATCCACAGAGCAACAATGCTGAGTGCTCTTAGGTAGAAGGCTTGTTGATGGAGTGGGGTGCAGTGTGGCCTTGGGCAGGAAGCCTGCTGATGGAGTGGGGTGCACCCATCAGCACAGCTAAAAGATCTTTTGAATATTTGTCCCAGCAGTACTGAGGCCAGGCCAAGAGGTGAAGGGCCAGAAAGGTTTGTCTGAGGGCACAGCAGAGAGGATACTGTCCTGATTGAATAATTGTATCCTGAACACCTTCCTGACCCTGAATTGTAGCCTGTTAACTTCCTAATAAACCCCACAATCATGAGTATCATCTGTAAGTTCTGTGTGACCATTGCAATGAATTATCAGGCCCAGCAGAGAATTAATGAGTGCCGTGGGAGGGCTGGCTGGTGTCAGAAATGGTAAAAGGATGGAGGGTGGTAGCATGTCTAGCCTCATAGGAGTAAGACTTGGACAGTTGTTGGTGATTCTGTCTTCTTCTTGTAAAGTTAGAGGCAGTCAGAAGACACCGCCCCAGGCCTTTTTTCAATATCTGTAAAATTAAGTCAAGTTATATTGATGGAATTGTTAACATGTAGTTGATTAAACTGATAAAATATTATCCAATTTACAAAAAGACTATATCAACCTCAGATGGATATTAACTTTTTACGTGTCAAATTCAAAGCCTGGTATAAGACTGGAAAAGGAGAAGAAACTACTAGATGATTGGAGAGGTTAGTTTTATCTGTCTGCCTCGGTGATTTGGAACTGCTGAGGAATTTACACTATTAATGTTTTCAATATTTGATACCCCAGGAGATCTCTTCTAAATTAAGTAGAAGCCTAACTTTATTTTTCTCTTGGGATGTAAAATTGTCTAATAAAATGTGGCAAAGAGTGCAAACTGGTACCAGACCCCTTTTACACTTCCTGATCTCACCAATTATAATGTGATCTTAGGCAATTATGAAAATGCCAGGCCTCAGTGTCCTTGGGGATAGCAATGCTCCAACAACAGAGATTTACTGTGATGGATAAGAGAGCATGTAAGAGACTTGCTTAGTTACTGGCAGAGAGTGAGCATGAGATTCAGAAGAATGATTATAAAGCAAATTGCTCTTCCAAATCCCCATCTCTTTATCTATAAAATAAATAATAACTTACTTAACTGTTATAATGATAAAGATGAGTTATCCATAGAAAAGGGCCCTGTAAAAATTTAAAGGACTTTATCAATGATAGTTCTGATTGTTCAGTGTCTATTATACTTGCCTAGTCTGTTAAAAGAAGTGGTAATGGAGTCATTTGGTACTCAGTGTTTGAGATAATACGTATTACTATTAGATATTGGTATATTGGGAAGAACTTATCCTATAGCCAAAACTGAGCTAAATTATAGTATTTCAATTTTTAAAAAAATATTATGTACACCATTTATTCCAAAACACATGGTTGATTTTCAGAATTCATGTTACTGAATTTGTGCAGGGATCATTAGAGCAAGAACCATCTCCTGCTTATTTATGTGGTGTTTATTCTTGATGGGCTTCCTCAGAGCATCTTCAGTGTTCCACCAAGATTTGTAGTTTATAGAGTTTTCTTCAGTTTGCCACTGCTCTTGCTTTGGATGTTCAAGAATCATAGTCTAAACCTCCATTAACGCCAGCTAACTCATGTCAGTAAGGCTCTTATGCATATGTATTATCTTCTTAGGTAAGTTTGTACCTCACTTCTTCCTGATGCCGATGCCATAGCCTCAACCAGCAAGAACTTCACAAATTTCTTTTGTTTAAGTGAAAGTTATAAAGTCAGATCAAATTCTGTTGTTTTCCTTCAACCTCTTTCTACAGAAGATTAGCTGGATGGCATAGAAGTACTTCCTGTTCTTCTATTATCTACTGATTTCATGTTTCTAAACCCTTAGATGTATGAACAGAACAGAGGCAGAAAGAGCTGTGTGTCTTCGATAAAATTACTTAACCTCTCTTTGCCTCATTTTCTGTATGTAGAAATAATAGTGGTGTTTACTTTTTAAGGTCATGAATAATAAATGAGATGACACTTGCAACACTTATAACATTGCCTAGAACCTAGTGAGTACTTACCTGTGTACTTCCTGAGATGCCCTCTACCTCAATCACAGCCAGCTGTTTATGTACATTCTTTGTGTGTTACATTTGTTTTAAAACAACTAAATAGGAAAAGAAAAGATCTACTTTTCAATTATTTACTTGAGAATGGCTCTTCAACATTACCCAAATGAAGAAAGACATTGAAGGCCACTGAAAATCAATGTGAAAGTCAACACACTGAGACAGATGACCAACATGCCTTTTGATAAGCACAATGAACAAATCAATGAAGCCCATTAGAAGGTACTTAAGAATAATAAATTATAAAGAGATAAATAATTCTTCAGTAATGGTTTTTGTCTGTGACCTTGAATTGATGATGCCCATATTGGAAACCACCTGGGTGTTGCCTGTGTTACTTAAGCCAAGGTAAAAAGTATGAGTAATTTTGAAAGGTCAACACTCCCTTATATTAACAAAATTTATTGGGCCATTGGCATGCATGCACCCATCAGTAAACCTGTGTGAGCACTCCCTTCTCTCTGCCAATTCAGTTACCCTCCACCCTGCTTCTCATTTACAATCAAAAGTGAGAAAACAATCAGTGAGAAGACTGAAAACATTATTACCACAGATGTATAAGCAACACAGAAAATTGTCTTCAGCTAGAGATTGAGAAAAAAACCTAATAGTCAATTTTAGAATATTTGTTTATCCTAGTTATTTTCCCATCCTTATTATTGTTAGTATGCTTGTAGTAAAGGATCTGTCTCAGTCGGAGATCAATGGGATGCCAGCTACAACTTTAGCTAATTGGAAAAAACCTAAACAGTCATTCATATTTAATTTGTTTAAACCTCCAAGAGAAGTTGAATTTCAACAAAAGCAAAGCATTAAATCACATAAATGAATCTTCATTGTTACAAGTTGAAACTTCAGTGAGTAAGTAAAAGAGGAATTGAGGCCCAGCAACTTTTCCCGAAATCACATATTCTACTCAGGTAACACTTTTCTTCCCTACATAAGGACTATATCCACCCTTGGACAAAAACCTTGTCAATCTGCACATAGCCTTCTGAAATCCTGTACCCAATTAAACCATCTGTTGGTGCCCTGGAGCACAACTACCTACATGTTTCTCAGCTAATGAGTTGCTCAGAGGATTCGGTAAAAGAGTTCTCCTCAAGGACAATGCCTTATCCAGTTAAAAAGCTGAAAGAAATTGCTAGAGCAGAGAGAAGCAGGAGAATATGTGCTTTTTATAGAGTAAAAGGATTAGTTCATGCAGCATCTGACCAAGTGTGCTAAAAGCAGACCTGTTCAGTTAGCAATTGGGTGTTATCTTCACAGCATTGTCAAAAAAACACACTACTATTTAGAAAGAAATTAACATAGTCCAGAGATAAGATCCCCGATTTTGTTGTAGAATATGCCTTCCCAGACAGGCATGAAACATGTACCATTAAAAGGCATCTACAAAAATGTCAGGGTCTGCTTTCTGATATAAATTTCCTTATGATCCGCAGAAACCAGATGAATAATGGAAAAACTGTTTATTGAGCTTCTGTGTGAGGGACCTGAAAATAGTTACTCTCAGTGGGGGAAATCATGAGAGATAGAGAGAAGAAAATATGGAGATAGAGAGAGAGAGAAAGTAGGAGAAAGAGAGCAAACCAAGAAAACCAAACACCCTGTCATCGAATTGATTCCAACTCACACAGATCCCACAAACAGAGTAGAACCACCCCATAAGTATTCCAAGGCTGTAAATCTTTATAGGAGCAGTCTACTACATCTTTCTCCAGGAAGAATCTGGTGTGTTCAAGCCCAGACCTTTCTCTTAGTAGCCAAATACTTTAAACACTACACCACAAGAGCTGCTTAGGATAAAGAGAAGGGGCACAGAAACAAAAGAGAAGAGGCAGAGAAAAAGAAAATAATCACATTTTTATCAAATTATTTATAATTTTTTCCCCCTTCACTACGGATTTCAATATATTTGTTGAAATCACATGCATTCTGTATTTAGCCTTAAGTTATAATGCAATTTCACAGATGTTTACAAGTATACCCTCCCAACACAAAATAGTAAGAAATTATTCCTTAGAGAATGTTTTTTTATCAGCTAACTATCCTGATCTAATATTTCTTGTGAAAATCAATGAAGTCTAAGAATCAGTCTGTAAGGTTATTGAATCATAATCAGCATAGAGGAAAATTTTGTGACAAACTCAAAATGATCTGCCTCAGGCTAAGTATTGACATTTATATAGATTTGGGCTTACAAATAAATTTCTTCTCATATGGTCTCAATGATAGGTAGTGTTGTTTGGGTATTGTGTTAAGAAGAAGGCTGAGTTAAAGGAGCAATGAGTGCCAAGTCTTCCATGGGCACAAGATGGGAAAAAGTATCATATGTCTCAGGTATTTGTGATCTGTATTTTATAGATGCACTGTGTCTAATAACATAGCTGCTAAAATTATGTGAGTATTGAACACTTTAAATATGGCTCATCTAAACTGAGATGAGCTTTGTGAATTACATACTTAGTACCCAAAACATGTAAAATATCTCATTAATAATTTCATATCAATTACATATAAAAATGAGGTTTGCTTTTTTTTTGTGGTGACTAGAAATTTAAACTCACATGTGTGACTCACATTATATTTCTATTGGTCAATGATAGTCTACAAAATACAAGTAGGAGAGGTGTGACTTAAATCCTGATTGACTCAACCTTGTTTTATGCTGAAAAACGTGTAACACATTCGTGGTTATAATTGACTCTACCTAAAACCAACTCAATGTGATTGAGTCAATTCTGACTCATAGTAACTCCCATTTGGTTTCCAAGGCTGTAAATCTTCACAGAGGAAAACTGTCTCATCTTTCTTCCACAAACCATCTGATGGGTTCGAACCACTGACCTTTTGATTAGTAGTCAAATGCCTTAATAGCTATACCACCAAAGCTCCTTACACTTGACTATACGTGACTATGTTGTTGTTATGTGCCGTCAAGTCGGACCCGACTCATAGCGACCCCTCCTTGGGTTTCCGAGGCAGTATCACTACGGAAGTAGATTGCCCCATCTTCCTTCTGAGGAGTGGCTGGTGGGTTTGAACTGCCAGCCTTCTGGTTAGCAGTCAAGTGCCTTAGCCACTATGCTACCAGAGCTCCCATACTTGACTATAGGGGATTTTTAATTAAACACCTCAAAACTGATATAGCTCAGGTCAAGGACGGTTCCCCAATTGTGCTACTTGATTTTTAAAGGACTTTAAGAAATAATGTTAGTGAATATTTCTTGAAGCAAAAGTATAATTTCAATGGAATTCCTGGTGATCCTGAGCATCCAACAATATTTTGTGTCCATGTTTTATTGTATTCAGAAGAATGGCAGATGTTGGAAAACTGCTATAGGGAAATGCACGGAGGCTGAATTTTACTAATGAATCTGTGTGCATGTGGGCCTTTGTGTGTGTATCACTATATAAAACTAAGTGTTACTGACTCAGTTGGTATCTCATTTACTCAAACTTGTTAACAATTGAATCTAACATGCAATTTATGCTATAGACTAAATAATTAAAAAACTTACCATTTTTACATTTGGCCCTCAAACATGTTGTTAACTTCTTCCCTTTTAATTATGTCTCACTAGGCAAATTCTCTTTATGAGTAAGTTCACACCTACAATCTTCAAACTTGAAGAGGACTTGAAGCACTTACTGGTGAAGATCAAAGATTACAACTATCAGCATAGATTGCACCTCAACATAGAGAAAACAAAAATACTCACAACTGGACCAATAAACAACATCATGGTAAACAGAAAAGCTACTGTAGTATTGTAGTCAATGATTTCTTTTTTTTCTTTTTTTGGATCAACAATTCATATTCATGCCAGCAGAACTCAAGAAATCAAACCACATATTTAATTGATCAAAATTCTTTCAAAATGTATCTTTAAAATATTAAAAAGCAAAGATGAGACTTTAATGGCTAAGGTGTGCCTGAATCAAGTCATGGTCTTTACATCACCTCATATGTATATGAAAACTGGATAATTAAAAAAAAAAGAAGCACAATTATGATGCTGGCAAAGAATATTGAATATACCATGGAGTATAATAAGAATGAGCAAATCTTTCTTTAGCACAGCCAGAGTACTGCCTAGAAGTAAGAATAATAAAACATGTTATCAAGAGAGAACAATCCCTAGAGAGACATTTGGTAATGTAGAAGGTCAGGAAAAAGACCTCATGGAGATGGATCAACATAATGGTGTCAACAATAGGCTTGAACATTCCTAAAATAGTGAGGATGGGACAGGACTAGACAACCTTTAGTTCTGTTATACATAAGGTTGCTGAAAGTTGGAGCAATTTAATGGCATCTAACAATATAACAACAACATCCTTCCTGCACAGTATCTGATCATCACTTAAGTTAAATTGAAAATGTAAAATGGTAATAATAATAATAATAATAAAGACTACTAAACCAGTAAACTCAATAATCTGCATAAAACTAACTTATTTAAATCTGCTCTGTACTTGAAAATATGTAGCTCTGTTTCTTATTAAGGGGCTCTGGTGTCTTAGTGCCTATGGCATTTGGCTGCTAGCCAGAAGATTGGTGGTTCTAACCCACCAGCCACTCCTTGGAAAGAAGATTGAGCAATCTACTTCTGTAGTAATACTGCCTCAGAAACCCAAGGAGGAGTCGGTATGAGTCATATCTGACTCGACAGCAGTGGGATTTCTTATTAATATCCATTTCTTCAATCACCATGGTTAAAGATGTGTTTATTTCTGGTATTGTGTTGTTGTTGTTGTTATGTGCCGTTGAGTCAGCCCCAACTCACAGAGACCACTCTTTGGGTTTCTGTGGCACTATCACTACAGAAGTAGGATTGCCCATCCTTCCTTCCAAGGAGTGGCTGGTATTATACTTATTTATATTTGAACATCCAAACCACAGCACCTTCAGTAACTAGATTGCTTATGAAGTCTACTGTAAGAAAACCAATCTTACCCCTACAACTATATTTGGATTTTGTTTTACTTCTAATCAAGTTTCCAATAGGAGTTTACTTAGCTAGAGATGACAGTGTAATTTATGTTATATAAAGCATCTTCCACCAAACCAAACCAAACCAAGTTAAAAAAAATCACACTTTTTGCCATCATTTTTTTTTTTTTTTTTTTTGCCATTAATGATTCCTATTCTTATTATGTCATTCTGTCTCTGATGCCTATTTTGAAGTGAAATAATAATTGTAATCATTTTTACTGCGTGTGAATTCACTGGGTAAGTCTCTAGTCCTTTATCACCACAAATCCTAAATTGACTGTCCAGAATGGGAGCTTTATTGCAGGGACAATTCTAACAACTACCTCTTATGACCACCATTTCTATAGACCTTTATAAAATATTAAATTACTACTGAGAAAGACACGAGCTCTGGTGGCATAGTGCCTAAGGCATTTGTTTTCTAACCAGAAACTTGGAAGTTCAAACCCACCAGCCCCTCTGCAGAAGGAAGACTGAGCACTGTAATTCTGTAAAGATTTACAGAATTAAATTCTGCAAATGCTTCAGAAACCCAAAGTGGGTTACAATGAGTTGGAATCAACTCTATGGCTGGGAGTTTTTTTTTTTTTTTTTTTTTTTAGAAGGACATATCATTATAAATTTTCTTAAATAATTT
>NW_006922108.1:78033-85349 GCF_000298275.1 Orycteropus afer afer | reverse complement strand
TTTTTTTTTTTTTTTTTTTTTAAGAAGGACATATCATTATAAATTTTCTTAAATAATTTCTGTTGATCAGGCAATTCTTTTTCCCTTTAAATGGACTGATTTATGCCCAAAAAGTGACTTACCACCATCCACTTTTTGTCCTTTCAGATAGCACCCTTGTCTTATGTTCTTTCTTGGTAAATATAAAAGAGCCACTGCCTGTTAGCTACAATCTCACTGCCTTATGCCCAAGCACCTAAAGAATCGACATGGCTGTTTTCTTCAGCTTTCATCTCTATTGGAAGTGACAGTAGAAGGATGAAAGACAAGGCATTGGTTACATCATAGGCTCTAGTTCAAAAGGAATCTTGAACATGAAAGAAGATAAGGGCTGTGCAAGTTGACTTTCCCTTCTTGCATACAATTAGCTGAATATTAAGTAACTTAATGTGTAATTATTGGGAAGCCAGATGGCCTCTGAAAGAGTAACATTCAACACAAATGAATTCAATTTAATTTTCATTCAACTCCAAAAGGATATATTGAATTTTTACTGGGAATCAGATACTATAATGGGAACCAAGGCTATAATGATGAAAATAATCCATTGACTTTTTCCAAAGACTTTGTTACCTAGTTCACAGCCCAAATATGCAAAATATTTAGTGAACTATCTAAGACATTTGAGGTGGGAAAAATACATTCTCTAAATTTTATGGATAATCTATACCAAAAACCAAACTCACTGTCATTGCATCAGATCTGACTCATAGTGACCCCTCCTTGGGTTTCCAAGGTGGTATCATTATGGAAGTAGATTGTCCAACTTTTCTTCCGAGGAGTGGCTGGTGGATTTGAACTGTAAGCCTTCTGGTTATCAGTCAAATGCCTTAGGCACTATGCCACCAGCGCTCCTGGATAATATATAGTGAGGCATATGCTAAAGGGAGTGCAAGATTCATGGAAGTTCAGAGACAGATATAAAGGAGAACGTATATGTGTCCTCGCTGTTTTTTACTTAATTCAGTAACTTTCTTCCTGACCTGGACACCCCTCACCTATATTCATCACTCTGTCTACAGGCAGGTGTTGACCATTCAACCACAGGTCAATTCATTTGAGAAACTTCCTTACAATTTTTTTGTAATACATTAAGTGGCCAGTCAACATGATGAAAAGTAAAATATAGTCAAATTGGCTAGTTAGATGAACTTGCCCCACAGAGCAGTAGGGTTTATATGGTTCATGAAGACATCTTCCCCTCCTACAGAAAATGGAAGAAAATCATAGTACCCCAGAATCACCACACTGAGTTCTTATGACTCTCAAATATAAAATTTAGACATCATTCATTTTCAGTGGCCTGTGTAAGCCATAAGGGGTTGATCTGAGTTCACAAACCAGTTCTTATTTCCCTTTTGTTCTTGGCTCCAAAACCAAAGAGCATAAGCGATACCAGAGAAAATAATCAAGAGAGTGTGTACACAACTTAATGTCTCTAGTTCCCCCAGATACACAGGGGTCACTATGAATCCACATCGACTTGATGACAAGGAGATTTTTTTTTTTTTTCCTCAGCAATTCTTCTATATGAATACCTTTTCCATTGAGTTGTGACTTCCTTCATGATTTTTCACTAGATTCCATAATGTCAGTCACTTCTGTTTATTCAAACCATCACATTTGAACTTCAACTTCCAATCCTGTTGTTGTTGTTGTTGCTGACCACCTTAAAATCCCATTTAAACTACTTCTCTTTTCTTTCTCATCTAGCAGGCTAGACCTACCTCTTGTATTAACAGACTCTTAAACTCTAATCACCCTTAAGCTTAGAATACTAAAGTAAGTTTGAAGTAGGGTAGGGTTATCCCTTATTTGATCTGTTCTCTTAAACATGCACCCCATCTGCTATTGGACAAGGAGAATAGAGAGTAACACAAAGATCTCAATGACTAGACACATTTCATTCTCTGCTAAAAAGAACTGACCAAACATATTTTGTGTTTGACAGAGTACTTGTGTGCTACATTGAAAAGCCCTATGATTATAAGTTTCTGACTGTGAAGATATAGTTTGATCTCATCCTTTTCCTGTTTTTCTTAGCCTGTGCCCTAAAGGTGAATCTAATCCACAAAACCAAAAATCTGTATCAGATTACCAGTATAGATTGTAGTTTTCTTCTTGCCATCAGTCATCTTGGATTTATAATGATCTTATATAAACAGAATTAAATGTTGTATGACCTGCACCATGGTTATGATCCTTGGTATGTTTGAATCCATTTTGTGGCTACCTTTTTATTTTTTGTGGCTATTTTGCAGTGCCTTCCAAACTAGTGGTTCATCTTCCAGCACTAAATTTGAAGAAGGTCTGGTAGCATAGTGGCTAAGGCACTTGACTGCTAACCAGAAGGCTGGCGGTTCAAACCCACCAGCCACTCCTCAGAAGGAAGGTTGGGCAATCTACTTCCATAATGATACCAGCTTGGAAACCCAAGGAGGGGTTGTTATGAGTTGGGACCTACTCGATGGCACATAACAACAACAACAACAATAGAACGTTGGGGTCAAAGGCAATATTAAGATATGATGAATAAATTACTTAAAAAGTGGTTTCTTGGGTTAAGTGAACTAACAAAGGATGGTGAAACACCCAGGGAATTGTAATGTCTGAAAACTATTAGCAAATTCTAGGCCTAAACAGGAAAATGATGGAATACACTTACTGAGGTTCACTGACAGAAGGAATTGTGCAGGAACAACTGTGTGGCACTTGCTATGCATTTAGTCAGTGGGAAGAGGCCTCCTAACAAGAACTGTGTCTTAGATAAAGAAGCATAGCCACTTCCAAACTATGCACTGGGGAATAAATAACCTGCTTTCTCTCTCTTCCCACCTTCTTATGGTCTATAGATGCCTCAATGGGAGAAACCCTACTGGATTCCAGAGAACAAAAGTATCCCTGTGGAGAACTAAGTAATCTCCCAGAGCAGACAATAATAAAAATGAGATATCATCTCATCTCAGCATTAGCAAAAACCAAAAAAAAAAAAACAAACTCACTGCCGTCTAGTCAGATGCAACTCATAGCTACCCCTCCTTGGGTTTCTGAGGCAGTATCTCTATGGAAGTAGATTGCCCTATCTTCCTTCTGAGGAGTGGCTGTTGGGTTTGAATTGCCAGCTTTTCAATTAGCAGTCAAACACCTTAGGCACTATGCCACAAAGTTAAAAAAAAAAAAAAAAATATGTTTCAAGGGTATGGAGATAATGGAACCCTCATACACTACTGGTGGGATTGTAAAATGATAAAACCACTGTGGAAAACAGTATGGCTGGCACTTCCTCAAAAGGTTTGAAACAGAAAGAGCATATGATCTAGCAATCCTACCTGAAGCTATATAGCCTACAAAATGAGAGCTATGCCATGAGTAGATATATGCACACCCATGTTAATTGCAGAATTATTCATTACAACAAAAAGAAACAAACTAAGTCACCATCAATGGACAAATGGAAAAACAAACTATAGTACATACACATAATGGAATACTAAACAATATTAAAGAGTAATGATTAATCATTGAAACATCTCATAACATAGATGAACATGGAAGATATTTGTTGGTTCCGACTCATAACGACCCCTCCTTGGGTTTCCTAGGCAATATCTCTATAGAAGTAGATTGCCTAGTCTTCCTTCAGAGGTGTGGCTAGTGGGTTTGAACTGCCAATCTTCTTGTTATCAGTCAAATGTCTTAGGCACTATGCCACCAGAGCTTCTTTGAGTGAAAATAAAAACCAAAACCAAATTCACTGTCATCGAGTGGATTTTGACTCATAGTGACCCCTCCTTGGGTTTCTGAGGCAGTATCACTATGGAAGTAGATTGCCCCATCTTCCTTCTGAGGAGTGGCTGGTGGGTTTGAACCGCCAGCCTTTTGGTTAGCAGTCAAGTGCCTTAGGCACTATGGTACCAGAGCTCCCATGGAAATACGTTAGTCAGTCACAAAATGACAAATATTGTATGAGAGCACTATTATAAAAAGTCAAGATAAGGTTTTCACACAAGAAGAAACATTCTTTGATGGTTACCATGGGAAGGAAGGGAAAGAAGAGTAAATCACTAGGGTGGAGTGAGGGGAGAGAATAATAAAAAATGTATCTGAAGAGGTAAACAGTGAATATGTGGCTAAATTTCCTTTTTATTTTTTCTCCTTCATTCAAGTGATAGTTTTCTTGAAAAATTAAAAAAAGTTGACTCAACCCAACTATTTCCAATGGTGTCCAATAGTCTCTGGGGAAAATCTGTATTGAATTGACATAAAAAAAAAAATCCATATTTAATTGTCTTTTTACCCACTAGAAACACTCCTCTATCTCACCTTCTAGCTATACCTCAGCAGCTTCAGATACTGTGGAGATCCAAGGGTGCAACCACTTTCTGAGGATGGCACTTAAAAGTCCTTGATTTATCATAATGTATTACAAGTGATTCTAAGTTGCAGATCAGGAAAGAAAACCCTACCCTTCCTGTTTAAAAGATAACACACATGACATTTCACTTCTTTCTAACTACTATCCTTACATAAATTGAGTGATAATGGAGATGATGTAGATGGAAGAAAAAAAAAATTTTTCTTCTAAATGGGATGCCTTTAGTAAACACTGCAGAAGATGTGCTTCTGATTGTTGATTCTCTGTGTCAAAATACAGGAAATTTCAAATCCTTGTAAAATTGTTAGGCATCAGGAAAAATAAAACCTTCCATAAGATGTCACAGCTCAAGAGATAATCTGGAGAGATATAAAGTCTGATAGTTCAAAACACAAAGACAGACAAAACAAGAAAAAGGTGAGTGAACTTGGGACTTTGGACAGAGCTAATCTTTTTCTTTTGTGCCTGTATTCTAGACTGCCTGCTGTGTCCGAGCAGCACTGATCCATTGCTGTTGAAAGAATCATGGAATGGTAGGCTTGAGTGCCCTTAGAACTACTATAGTCTACACCATTTTTAAGAGAGCGTTTTAGAAGAAAATTAAACTTCCATGATTAGGAGCTCTGGTAGCACAGTACCTAAGGCATTTGACTGCTAACGAGAAGGCTGGAGGTTCAAACCCACCAGCCATTCCTAGGAAGGAAGATTGGGCAATCTACTTCTGTAGTGATACTGCTTCAGAAACCCAAGGAGGGGTCGCTATGAGTCAGATCCAACTCAACGGCAGTGAGTTTGAGATTGAGCTTTAACCCTGGGCAAAGGCAGACATTTTAATCTCTCATGTTTAATTGTTCTAAAGTGTGCATACATGTCCAGTGTTATTGCTCACCAATAAGTCTGTCTATTGTGGGTTTTTTTTGTTGTTGTTGTTGTTTTTTTTTTTTTAAACTTGAGCCAGAGGAGTGAATTCCAGGCCTGAAGGATGTCTAAGGGCCATAGTCTACAGGGTTCTCTATCAGAGCAGTAAGCCTGGCATTTTTTGTTAGTTTCAGATTTGTTCCACATTTTCCTCCCACTCTCTCCAGGATCTCCTATTGTGGTCCCTTTCTGAGTGGTTGGCAATGGTAGCTGGGCACTAACTAGTTCTTCTGGTCTCAGGGAGATTGAGGTTCACATAGTCCCATAGTCTCTTGCACTATGAAATATAACCTTGTTATCAATATTTCATCTTGCTGTATCTGACTCTAAATTATTTGTTCTTAATTTTGGATCAGAAAGGCTCTGATATTAAATGCAAACAAGTAGCATGATTTTCCCTTGTATTTCAGGAGAAGAGATTTATGTTTGTTTTGTTTTTGTAATCAATTTCCAAGGTAGTGGGTAACACAAAGTAAATTAAGAATCAATTTTCTAATGAATAATTTCTTTGGGGAAAAATGTTAAAAGTTAAGAATCAATAAGCCCAGAATTCTATACTAACACTGGAACTGATGAGTAATGATTTTACATATCTCTTTTAAGTGATAACATCCCTCTTGCTGACTATTTAAACCTCTCAAACTCTGTCCCAACCTTTCAGAGCATCACTAAGCAATTTTCTTTGAAGACCGTATACTCCGTAAAAGCATTACCATTGCGAATGCCGTACTTGCACACTCTAAAATGTCTTACTCAGGCCCTGACTCAGACTAACCTCTATGAATTGTATGTTTACAACATCCACATCATTATGGAATCATCAAAATTTCTACTGTAAGAAAAAAAAAAAAAAGTAATAGTATGGTTCTGTCTTGGCATAAGTCAGAGGAATCATAACAGTAGAAGTATGAGGTTTTGAGTCAGCCTATTTTAGTAGCTTGTGTTCTTCAGTCAGAAGCCTCCTTCAACTCCCAGCATGATCTTAATGATGATGGAAATATGAACCATGTGTCTAATGTATGTTGGCTTCAATTAATCCTTCTACACAACTGAGATAATAGTAATAATTAATTTGATTTTTGAAAGTTTTAAAGAAGCTAATACTTTTGAAATATTTAAATAGTGCACACACAAACAATGCTTAATCAGTTTTTGCAATAATAAACAATATAAGCAAGTAGGTCCTTGGTTACCCCTGAAATCACTTATGATAGAGAAAATCCATTACATATAAGCACAGAACTAGTTTGAAGCATCTTGTTAGGTTGCATCAATGCTCATAACAGATAAAATTTCAGGAGTAAAGGGACCTTGGTTTCCATTTTCAAACTTCCTGAGAGATGTGGGAACTTAGCATTTGTCCTTTAACAAATATGAACCTTGGCTTCTCTTTGTAGGAGTTTGTATACATATAAGGAAACTAGTTGCCACAGAGTCAATTTTGACTTCTATCAACCTCATATATGTCAGAGGGGACCTGTGCTTCAGAGGACTTTCAACCACTTTTTATTTTTTTTTAAATAAAAGTGGATTGCACATTTCATTATAGTAACTGACTTTTCTTCTCAAGGTGCTCTTTGAAATCTTTTGTTCAGCTCTTTAATCTTGTCATTTATTTCACTTCCTTTACCTACTCTCTGCTCAACAGCAAGATTCAGAGTCTCTTCTGATATCCATTTTGGTATTTTCTTCCTTTCTTGTCTTTTTAATGACCTCTTGCCTTCTTCATTGATGATGTTCTTGATGTCATACCACAATTCCTCTGGTGTTTGGACATTGATGTTCAATACATAAAATCTATTCTTTAAATGGTCTCTAAATTCAGGAGGGATATTATCAAGGTAATTTTTTGGCTCTCATGGATTTAATTATCTTCAACTTCAACTTGAATGTGCATATGAGCAGTTAGTTGATTGTCTATTTCACAATCAGCTCCTGGCCTTGTTTTGACTGAGGATATTGAAATTCTCCATCACCTCTTGCC
>NW_006922108.1:48787-50344 GCF_000298275.1 Orycteropus afer afer | reverse complement strand
AGTCTTTGTGCTCTGCCTAAGCCTGGGTACCATGACCCGCCCACACCAGATTTGTTTTGTTTTGTTTGTTTTAAGATTCTTCTTCATTTTTATTTTTATTCTCTCTTTTCCCATTTCCAAATTCTGTTTCTTGGCCTTTTTCTCTTCCCTTTCTCTGGTTCCCATTTTTTTTTTTTTTCTTTCTTATGGTTCTTCCCATCTCTTTTTTTGCATTATTCCCATTTTTTTTTTTTTGTCATTATTATATTATTCTAGCTTTTTCCCTGTTATTTTCTCCCTTCACAGATATTGTGGCTTTTTGTTGTTTTTGTTGTTGTTGTTCTACTTATATTTTTTCTATTGTTTAAAAGTATTTCTTTAAATATTCCTCTTTTTCCTTCTCTCTCCTTTTGGCAATTGTCCTGTGTGTTTATACAGTGTGTGTTTGTTGTCCTCTTGTTATTTTTATTTTTTTGTTGTTGTTGTTAGTTTCCTTATTATTTTTTTCTTTGTCTAACTGAGTGAGACACAGCAACTGTGTCCATATGACCCCAAAATATCTGCACCTCCTGCAACCCCGCCTACTGAATGAAGGCACCACTTGCATCTACACTAACTGAGCAATGATACATGACAGTCAATACAAGGCTGACACATTCTTAACTGCTCTTCACAAACACCTAACAGATATCTGTGTGCCCACTCCAATTCTCTATCATACCCACCAGGAAACATGTGGTGATTGCAAAAGTGCAGCCAACTAGAGGAGCACAGTACCCTGCTTACACAGATACATCCAAACAAAACAAAGACAATAAAAATACTGCACATATCATTCTAACATACAATAGCTTATTAAATATAAATACAGAAAAATCGTAATGTCTCTGAAACAACAGATACTCACAGTCTACACAAAGAAGCAAGATAAAGCAGTAGAAACAAGAGGGCAGTACTCAGACCCAGAACACATCCCTGAAGAAGAAGCAGCATTGGAACTCCCTAGTAAGGAATTAAAATAATTATATTTTGTTACTTTCAACAAATTGAGAGGCATATCAAGGAAAACACTAACACAATTAAGGAAAACAGAAAAAACCTAGAAAAATTCCAGAAGACAATAAAAGAACAAAGTGACAAAATAAATGAAATTTAGAAATGATACAAAATCTACAGATAGAAACCCAGAAGATTAATACTAAATTTTCAGAAACATATAACTTATTGAATGGCAGAGGAGTAGAAAAATATCTACTAGAAACCAAGGGAAGATAGAATTAAAGAGATTGAAGAAAAAGACCTTAATACTTCTTTGGAAAGGGATCAATCAGAAAAAAGATCAGGAAAAAAAAAAATATTAAGAATGCCTAATATTCATCTGGAATACAGCCAAAAGGAATATGCTATATATAATTGGAATTCCAGAACAGGAAGAGATAAATAAAACAACAGAGAAAATAGTCAAAGATTTTTTGGAAGAGAATTTTCCTGATATGATGAAAGATGAGAATATATCCATTCAATAAATTCAATGAACCCCACACAGGATAGACCCCAAAAGAAAATAACCAAGACATA
>NW_006922108.1:22739-47047 GCF_000298275.1 Orycteropus afer afer | reverse complement strand
CTTCCTTCCGAGGAGTGGCTGGTGGGTTTGAACTGCCAGCCTTCTGGTGAGCAGTCAAGTGCCTTAGGCACTATGCTACCAGAGCTCCTAGAGAGATGCAAATTAGAACAAAAATGAGATTCCACCTTTTCCCAGCATTAATAGCAAAGTTCAACACAACAGAAAATAACAAATGCTAGGGAGGATGTGGAGTGATTGAGACTCTCATACAGTCTTAGTGGGACAGTACTATGATACAACCAATGTGGAGAACTGTATGGAGATTCCTTAAAAAATTACCATTAGAAATACTATTTCATCTAGCAATCTCATTATTAGTATATATCCTAAAGAAGTGAGTACCAGGACAAGAACAGATGTATGCACACTCATGTTTATTGCAGTACGATTTAAAATAGCAAAAAGATGGAATCAAATTATTGCCCTTCAACAGAAGAATGGATAACCAAATTATGGATACCACAATGGAATACTGCTCAACACTAAAGCATAAGGTAGAATCTACAAGACACTGTGTAATGTGGATGAATCTGGAGGACTTTATGCTGAGTGAAATAAGTCAATCACAGAAGGACAAATATTATGAAAATGTTTATATGTGGAAAGAAACTTTCTCTGTTGGTTACCAGGGGTTGGAGATAAGGGAAGGGGACACTACTAGACAGTAGAGATAAGAATTGATTTGACTGAAAGGAAGGGCAATATACCAAATGTGAATGATCAACAGTGGCAGTGAGGAAGAGAAAGACATAGAGAGGTACATGGAGGGAAAAGACAACAAAGATGAATCCTTTTGCACATACAATATTGCATTGTTAGGGATGACAAGCATTGATTTACAGGTAGATAGATGGTTGGACAGGCTGAACAATCAGGTATATCTAGTCAGGGGGTAGTGCCCTTAAAAATAAATAAATAAACAAATACATACATATCAGGTTTTAGTGGCCATGTATCTCTGGCCTGTGACCTTCATAAATATTGCTTATTATTTCAGTCCCTCTGGTGGTGGGTGGGATGGATTGCTTATATAAGAAAGAAAGGATTTGCTCTGGGTTTGTTCCATTGCTTTGGGACAAGCCTTTACTAAAACCTTTCCCTCTGGATAGTATCCCTTTGTTATGAGAGATATTTGTATATTCTGTCATAACTGCTGTCATCTTCAGTGGCCCCTGCTCCAATTAAACAAAGTTCAGCTGTTCTTCTTTGGATTCTCTTATCTATTCAGATTTTGTTTTGGCAATTTGCCCTGAAAAATTGGTTTTCTGTTGTCTGTAAAACAAGTCATTGTTTTTTTAGTTTTGTAACTTTTTCTTTGTGTTAACATGTGAATAATGACTTCAAAAATATTTATGTATTAGAGAAGAAACTGGAAGTTCTTTTTGATTCTTGAGGGTTGCCATACTATTCCTCAGATAAATATGAATTCTTTAAAATCTTCAGACACCGAATTTTCCATAGAGTGGTTGAGGCTATATCCTTTGTTTGTTTCTTTCATTTTGTGCTGAATGTCTAATACATACTTTATCACTTTTGGAAATCAGTATAGTAACCACAATGTACCTCACTGGCAATCTTCTATATCATTTCTATCTGGGACCCTCCAAAATTCAGATTTGTTTCGATCTTTAAGGGACATTTAATACAGTTATTATGGTATAATTCATTCCTCACATCTCATTTACTACATTTTTTTTTTTTTTTAGGTAGTAACCTTCCTAAAACTGTATTTGACTTCATCAACCAAAGATGAAAATTACTTAATATAGAGTAATAAACTATGTAGCATATCTCATTTATAGATCATGCAGTGTTTTTTCTATATTTGATATTTGTCCACTTTTCAATCTTGTATTCTATTACTTGTGTTAACTCACTGCTGTAGAGTCAGAACTGACTGATAGTGACCACTCCTTGGGTTTCCGAGGCAGTATCACTACGAAGTAGATTGCCCAACCTTTCTTCTGAGGAGTGGCTGGTGGGTTTGAACTGCCAGCCTTCTGGTTAGCAGCCAAATGCCTTAGGCACTGATCTTAGAACTCCAAAGAGGCTCCTATTATTAAGGCTTTCAGCCTCATAGCTTGCTTATACAAAACTGAAATATTTGAAGCTATGGCGATAAGGTTAATGCTCTCAATGCTTCACCTCTTAAGACATCCTTTGCCTTGCTGGCATAATTCCTTCTTTAACTCATTAGTAACTCATTGGTCCACCATGAGGATACCTACACTTGTTTAATGTGTATTGATGCTACAATTAAGATCATTAAATATCATTAAATGTTGCTGTGTCTAATATCTCAGGAAGTAGTAATTCACCTGCAATGACTCTTATGAAAATACTCCATTAGTTCAGTATCTGAGAATCCTGCCTAAAAGAGACATCAACCATAAGATTATCGTCTTTTAGATTGCTTCAGGGGTTACTATGTTCATTTCTTTACTACCTCCTACACTGAAACTGGGAGCTCTGGTGGTATAGTACCTAAGGCATTTGAGTACTAACCAGAAGGCTGGCAGTTCAAACCTACCAGTCACTCCTCAGAAGGAAGATTGGGTAATATACTTCCATAGAGAGTCCACCTCAGAAACCCAAGGAGGGGTTGTTGTGAGTTGAAGACAACTCAGTGGCACATAACAACAACAACAACAACAATCCTGAAATTGTTGGTATACAAATGAAGAAATAACACAAAATAAAGAATAACTGGATTAGTTGCCATAAGATTAGCATTCTAAATTACTCAGAAATAAAAATCATATATATATAGCCTAAAGTGGTAGGGATCCAATTATATTTTGGTCAATTAACCATTATTCTTACCATAAGCAAACCACCGTATGTCCTTCCTATTCATAACACAGATTATCCTTAGTGAAAGACAGTGAAGAACATGAACATATCAGACAAAGAAAAGTAGGGTTAAAAAAAAAAAGAAGAAGAAGAAGAAAAAAAAATAGGGCAAGTATAATGAGAAAGAAAGAAGTTACTTATTTTTCGTTATTTAAGAAATCTGAATGCATTTTATTTATATTGTGCTCTTTCCTAGAATTTCATTTTTTTTAATTTTTTCATACTTACTGATTTAAAAAAATGTCTTTTGCACATGCATAATCATATTTTTACTCTTTTTGGAGGGAGTTGATTTGGGTGGAAGTTTACAGAGCAAATTGATTTTCCATTAAAAAATCCATACATATTCTGTTTTGTGACTTCACTATAACACTATAATCCCCACAACATAATAACCTTCTTCCCACTTCCTCTCTGTTTTTACCATTTCCATTGTCCTTCTTTTCTATCCCTTCCTGCCTTCTTAGCTGATCTCTGAGCAAATTCTGACCTCTTGATTTTATATGATTGATTGTCCTAATGAGTTCATACCTTCCTGGTGTTACTGTACATCTGTAGATCTGTCTATCATTTGCATGAAAGTTGACCCAAAAGGACTGAGTTCAGCTCCCTACTTAAACATTGTTCTAAGAGCCATAGTATTGGAGTCCCACCAGTCTTCATCAGACCGGGAAACCTGGTCTGGTCTTTTTTATGATTTAGAGTTTTGTTTCACATTTTTCTCTCACTCTTTCCAGGACTCCTATTGTGATCCTTTCCATAACAATGAGCAATGGAACAGTGAACATCAAGTTCTTCTGGTTTCAGGGTCATGAAAACTGAGCTTCATGTGGTCCACTAGTCCTTTGGACTAACTGTTTTCCTGTATCTTTGATTGTTTTTTTTTTACTCTTCTTTGCTCTGGATAGGGAAAGATCAATAGTTGCCTCTTAGATGGACTTTCCTAGCTTTTGAGATCCCAGTTACTACTCATGAAAAGATGGGGCAATCTACTTCCGTAGTGATACTGCCTCAGAAACCCAAGGAGGGATCGTTATGAGTTGGGTCCGACTTGACGGCACATAACAACAACAACATTATAACAATTGACCTTAATGTCCCTAGAGACTATGGTTCTGAGCTCTCATGCACAGAAATTCATTCCCTCAGGATATTTGGTTAAGACTAAGAAATTTTCATAACTTTGCTCCTGTATGTACTACTACATTCATGTATATATTCGCAGCATATATAAATGCATAGGTAGAGATTTTCCTCTTTCAAATCTGTATATATTTGTGGATGTAGTCCCATTCATCTCCCCACTCCTGTTCAACTTGAGTTTGTATCTATGTATCCACATTGTTATTATTGTTATTGCTTAGTTGTGTAATAGGATTCCCTTTGTTACCTTTAACTCTTGTGCTCCTCCCTGTGTCTTTCACTGACGACATTTTGTGCTGATCTCTCCATTATTGTACATTGTCTTTCCTTTCCCCCA
This sequence comes from Orycteropus afer afer, assembly GCF_000298275.1. Classification (NCBI taxonomy): domain Eukaryota; kingdom Metazoa; phylum Chordata; class Mammalia; order Tubulidentata; family Orycteropodidae; genus Orycteropus; species Orycteropus afer. Next base: position 42,714 of record NW_006922108.1, on the reverse strand, counting down.
GGTTTTTGGGAGTTCTACCAGCATATTGCCTGTGGCAGTTAAGTTGTATCAACTTGCCTGGGCCTGGTTGAGTAGCTGGATAGCTTGTGGTAGTTATTCCCCATGATGAGATTGGGAATCAACTCCATGGTGGGGCCTACCACAAGCAGCTGAGTCGTTGCTTTAGGGATGTGGTCTGTTTCCTTTATATAAGAAATAGCTTTGGGAATGGTCTCTTCCTTACGGTATGCTTGAACCCTGCATGTAGCTGTGTCACTGTTCAGCAGCCTGTCATATTTTGCCAATCATGGAACATTACATGGACTTCAGTGAATGGCCTACACTGTGGTTTGGTAACATTGGGACTGTGCCATTTTATTTGTTGACCTTGGGCTTGTTAGCCTCAGCAGCCAGTAGCTGCCTGAGTGAAGAGATGCCTATAGCTTCAGTGGGGTGGGAGCAGGAGGCAGAGCTGAAGCCCAAGGTCGAGGGGCTTACACCCAGCCCCTAGAGCCTGGCACTTTGAACTCATACTTCTAGCCTCCTGAACTATAAGAGAATAAACTCCTGTTTGTTCAAATGATCCCATTTGTGGTATATTTCTGTCAGAGCAGCACTAGGTAACCAGGACAGTGCCTCAGGCATGAGACTACTAACCAGAAGTCTGGAGGTTCAAACCTAACAGCCACTCCAGGAACGAAGGTTAAGCAATCTACTTCCATAGTGATACTGCCTTGGAAACCCAAGCAGAGGTTACTATGAGTTGGATATGACTTGACAGCAGTGAGTTTTCCTACTACAAAGAGTTAAGAAAATGTTTACACTCAGAAAGAATCATTATTTGAATTTTACCAAGAGTAAGAGAGGAAAAGAGGGTAAAACACTAACAAGAGCATATAAAAACAACAAAACTCACTACGGAAATAGATTGCTGAACCTTCCGTCTGAGAAGTGGCTGGTGGGTTTGGACCACCACCATCCTGGTAGCAGTTTAAGTACTATGCTGCCAGAGCTCCTTTATAGTAGAAGTCTCATACAATATTTGTCCTTTTTTGATTGATTAACTTCATGTCTTTATAAGTAAAATTTTCAGTGCTATTTTAAATTCTATAAGACAGAACTAATAGTGAAATTGCTATGAATTCCTTATTTGAATTTAACATTAACCTTCCCCAATAATTCTAGAATCTATATATTGTAGGGTTTTTTTTTCCCATAAAGTGTTTTTACTTTTTAATCTAATTTGATGCTATTTAGGAAGGCATTTGGTTCCATAAAAGTATAAGGGTCATCTTCACAGGGCCAATTTAGCGCCAGTGAAGGGGTTACCATTAAATCTGGGATTATTTGTAAATGAAAATAACAGTGATAGTAACAGATTACAATCTATTGAGTAAAATAAGAAATATGTATCTATTAAAATTAAATAAATATATTAACAAATTGATGAGGTGTATATATATATATATATATATGTGTGTGTGTGTGTATATATATATATATATATATATATATATATATATAAAGGTATTTCTATACCTTTAAAGTACTTCACCACAAAATACTCATTATTATAAAGAGAAAAAACAGCAACTTAACAGTAGAGAAGCCTAATAGGTACTACCTTAATAAATGGTCAGAGTGAACATAATTAGTAATGGGCCAAATCAAAATCATGAGCTCTCTAATAGATTGCAAGAAGAAAAACACAGTATCATGTGTGTGATATTTGATCAATGATGCACAACTTCAGTCTAATTATAAGGAAACCTTAGATAAACACAAATTCCACAAAATAGCTGGCATATAATCATCAAGTTAATGTCATAAAATTTGATGGAAGACTGAAACCATTGCAGACTGAAGGAGATTAAAAACACTTAACAACCCAATGTAGCTCATGTTTCTAAATTAGATACTTAATTAGGCCAAGTAACAAAATTTAAATAAGATCTGAGGATTAGATGTTAATAATATATCAATAATAATTTCTTGATTTTGATGGTTATATTGTAATTATGTGGGATAATATGCCTTTATGTTGAAAATATACTTGATGCAATTTGAAGGTGATTGGGCTTCATGTCTGCAACCTTCTAACCAATGGATCAAACTTGCTGTTTTCCATAAGTAGATAATCTTACATATGTACTTGTGTTACAAAATTGTCCATGTACATAACAGAAGTATCAGAAGACAGGATTGGAATAGCTTCTCAGAGACAACCAAACACCTTGAAGTAGAGACTCATCAGGCCTGTGGGCTTGGGACCATAGTCTTGGGGAAGATCATGCTCAATTGGTGCAACATAGCACATACAAATCTTGCTCTACATTGTACATTTTTGAGAAGCAACTGGGTTCTTAAAAGCTTTTGAGTGGCCATCTAAGATACAACTATTGGTCTCCTCTCACCTGGAGCAAAGAAGAGTAGATAAAACCATTTGGAAACAATTAGTCCAAAGATATGATAGACCACAAGTACCTCAGCTTCCATGACCCCGAGACTAGAAGAATTAAATGGTGCATGGATACCAATGCCAACCAATTGGAAAGGGATCAAAATTGGAGATCCTGGTTACTGTGGAAGGGAAAATGTGGAAAAATATTCAAGAACACAAAAATAACCAGAAGTATTGGTTGGACAGAGATTGGTGGAACCCCTGAGATTATGGCCCCAGGTTATTCTTCAGACCTAGAAATAGACTCACTTCTGTGGATTGGCTCTCAGCCCAAGAGTAGAAAGGTCTACACGCAGAACTCCTAGCCCAGGATGTTGCACCCACCTACCCTAAGGAGGTGCACCTCTTAGATAAATCAGCCATGAGACATCAGAGTGGTAGCAATCACATAGATGGAAAGCTGGACAGAGAGGAATGCATAGATTAAAAGGGCACAGGGAGGGAATGGACACAGGGAGGAGAGGGGAGGATTGTTTCTCATGGCTGGGGATTGTAACGGGCTGTGAAATCAAAAGTGCATGAACTGTTGAATGTGAAATAAATCTGTTTTCTAAATTTGTACCCATAGCACAATAATTTAAAAAAAGAAAAAAAAAAGTATGAAATCGTTTTAAAATAAGAAAGAAGATAGCAAGCAGGTATGTAAAATAAATTTATGACTGAAAAGGATTTATCAAAAAAGTACAGTATTCAATCTGATAGAAGAAATAAAAATATACAATATATTTGATATCTATTATATACTACGGGAGCTCTGGTAGCATAGTGGCTAAGGCACTTGACTGCTAACCAGAAGGCTGGCGGTTCAAATCCACTAGCCACTCCTCGGAAGGAAGATGGGGCAATCTACTTCCATAGTGATACTGCCTTGGAAACCCAAGGAGGGGTCGCTATGAGTCGGGTCCAACTCGATGGCACATAACAACAACAACAACAATATTATATACTACATTTTACCTGTCATTAAAAGTCCTGACACAAAGAAAACTCAAGGCTCAGATCACTTCTATGGTAATATGTTCAAAATATTTAAGGAAAAAAAAAAAAAATAGAATAGAATAAAAGGAAATTTCTAGAGCCATTAAGTGAGGAAACATTACTTTGATATGAAACCTAAAGAGGACATACCGGAAAATAAATTACCCTACTAATTTTTCTCATTGATATTGAAAAATTTGATATTCATTATTAATAAATTATATCCTGCCTATATATAAAGGAGCTCTGGTGGTGTAGTGCCTAAGGCATTTGACTGCTAACCAGAAGTCTGGCAGTTCAAACTCACCAATCACTTCTTGGAAGGAAGACTGGGCAAACTACTTCTGTACAGATATAGCTTTGGAAACCCAAGAAGGTGTTGCTATACGTCAAATTGACTTGCTGGCAACGAGTTTAGTTTTCCAATGTATAAAAATAATAAAAATTTTGATTTATTTATAAATGCACAAAAAAGTCACATGATCACTATTGCAAAATAAACTTTTGATAAAACTCAATACTTACTGATGTTAAATATCTTAGAAAAAAGAAATAAAATTTCTGTAATCTGCATAAGAGTATTTCCCAAAATCCATAAGACTATAAACATGAGGTCAGGTCCAACTTGACGGCACATAACAACATACATACACATTTATGATGATGAATGTTGCTTTCAGTACTACTTTAGAGATTTCTCAAAATTAGGCTTTTTAATACTTTCACTAATTTTGTTTTGTAAACATTCTGTGATTTGAGCTTTACTTTCTCTTTTATCTATTAGTAAAGATAGAAAAACCAAAAACCAAACTTACTAGGCTTGAGTAGGATGGTATAGCAACTCCTCCTTGGGTTTCTGAGGCAGTATCACTATGGAAGTAGATTGTCCAATCTTCCTTCCAAGGAGTGGCTGCTGGGTTTGAACTGCCAGCCTTCTGGTTAGTAGCCAAATGCCTTAGGCACTATGCCACCAGAACTTCTTCACCTAAAGAGAGAAAGATGCATATAATGAAAGACATATTTTTTCCCCTAGAGGTTGGTATATTCCTTTTTTTAAAAAAATGATGAATTTAGTCTAGATTTAGTGACTTCAGCTTTCAGATATGGTCTTTTTTATTCCTAAATTTTAAGATATTTATTGTCTTGCATTTCTTTTGTTGCTTTTTTCTAAATATTCATCAGTTTCAAAATATTTTATATCCTTTTATTGTAGCTATGTTTTAAAATTGAAGTTACAGCTTTCACTAGCCCTACTGACTAATTCATTCATACTTTGAGAGGGCAAGGTTTATGAAAAAATTACAATATGGAATTGTTGAGTTCATCTTGTCATAGTTTCTACTAAAGAATATAAATCCCCACTACTGGCTTTCTACCTATTTTGGGGGATATTTTCTTGGAGTTTCTTTCTATGATCAGACTGAAAAGATGAGGGTGGTTGTAGTGTGTTAAGTCCAATATCAGCACAAGTAGTTTACAGGGAGAACTAGTTAATTTTCTACTGTAAAAGATTGTAAGGGGATGTATTGGTTACCTCTGTGCCACTCAGATAAGAATATACCACAATGGGATGGCTGGAAGGAACAGGTGTTTATTCCCTTACATTTTAGGGGCTTTAAGTCCAATTTCAAAGTGCCAGGCTCTAGGGGTTGTGTGAAAGCCCCTCAGCCTTGGCCTTCAGCTCTCCCTTCTGCTCCCAGCTCACTTTTCTTCATTCAGACAGCTGCTGGCTGCTGAGACTGACAAGCCCAGGGTTGACAGGTAAAAAAGGCACAGTCCCAATGTTACCAAACCACACAGCAGGTCATTAATTCAAGTCTATTAAAAGTCCCAAGGTAGGCAGAGCATGACAGCCTGCTGAACACCAGTCTCATCATGGAGAATACTACATCCAGCTGTCCAGCCACTCAACCAGGCCCAGCCAAGTTGACACACAAACTGAACTACCACATTTCCACCCCTTGTCAACTTGGCACAAGCACAGATCTTCAATAGGTGATATCTGTACAGATCTCACTCACTGGGTGGCTCTAATCCCCTAGTTCCTGAGTGTTGACCTCATCCCCTTGGCCTGGCGGGCCCCGTTCCTCTATCTCTTGGGCCTGGTAGCCCTGCTACCTCTCCCTCAGGAAGCAGCTGTGGCTCCATCCCACTAGCCCACATGAATGAGCAGCCGCACACTCCAGAACCAAGTTGGTGAAGATCTAACTCTTTGAAACCTAGGGAGTTATGGTTGCTCCACCCCCAGTGGCCACGGTCCTACCCTTGAGGCTGAGGCAGTACTGCATCCCATTTCCTTGGTCTCTCTACTTCTGCCAATTAAAGCCAAATGCAACCCACTCTGCCAGAAATCTTCCTGCCCTAAAAGCACTCAGCTTTCTTGCTCTGTGGGCCAGCCAACCAGCTACTCCATTTCATGCTGGTCTCTTCTATCAATTAATGCCCGAAGGCAACCCACTCCACTAGGAAGACCCCTACAGCTGTCTCATGCTGGTTCTCTTGGCTCTGCTCTTGCTATCTCTTATGCTAGTCTCTGGGTGCTGCTACTGCCATCTCTAATGCTGTATGCTGGAGTATCTCTGTCACGGTCTTGGGTCAAGGATGCACTCCACTCCTGTTTCCACATTTTAGGTATCTGTCAGAGCAGCACCCACTTTCTTGGTACAATATTATGTATTGGTTACCTCTGTGCTGTTTGGACAAGAATATACCACAAATGAGGTGGCTGGAAGAAATAAGAGTTTATTCTCTTAGAGTTTGGAGGCTTTAAGTCTGAGTTTAAAGTACCAGGCTCTAGGGATTGTGTGAAAGTCCCTCAACCTTGGCCTTCAGCTCTGCCTCCTGTCCCCACCTCACCAGAGCTAGAGGCTTTTCTTCCCTCAGATAGCTGCTGGCTGCTAAGACTTACAAGCCCAAGGTTGGTGAGTAAAAAGACACAGTCTTGGTGTTACCAAACCACACAGCAGGCCATTAATTCAAGTCTATGAAAAGTCCCAAGTTCGGCAGAGCATGGCAGGCTGCTGAACAGCAACGTGGCTACATGTAAGGTGCAAGTGTGCTATAAGCTACAGACCATTCCCCAAGGCTTCTCCTTATATACAGGAAGCAGACCACATCCTTAAGGCAGCTACTCAACTTCTCACAGTAGACTCCACCATGGAGTCTCATCTTGGGGAATACTACATCCAGCTGTCCAGCCATTCAACCAGGCCCAGCCAAGTTGACACACAAACTTAACTACCACAGGGGATAATACATAAGTGATATGATGCAAAGAGCCCACTAATGCTTTCACTATCTGAGTTTATAAAGAAACAAAGTTTGAGCATGCCATGAAGTGATGAATGAGAAAATATATATTAGTTGTTATTGTTGCAAATTGCTTTCTTTTTTCTGTGTATTCCTGGATGTTTGAGGAATAGTCAGATGGCATTTTAAAGAGAATGAACTTTGTTTTATTCATCATAAAGTCAAATTTTTCTTCTTTTTTCCTTCAGGAATTATTTTTACTTTTTATTTTGCAGTATAACATATTCTAAGGAAGTCTTTTTGCACATTTGTGAAGTACCTGAATGGTAACGAAAAGGTAGTTTGAGCCCATGAGATATTCCATGGGAGAAAAGACCTGGTGATCTACTCCTTTATAGTTTACAGCCATGCAAATTCTATAAGGAAGTTCTATTATGTCCTATTGGGCCATTGTGAGTCAGAGTAGATTGGACTGCACACAGCAACAATGACAACAAAACACATTCTACAGGGATTTGAACACTGAAAATCCTTAGGTCAATTACATTGATTTTGAAGGTAATTTACAATACTTTGTGTGTGTAGGTCTGTATATGTGTGTTAGCAGCAGTTATCTCCATATGGATTGTGTTAGATTGGGTTCTCTAGAGAAACACAAAAAAAAACCCAGATATATATATATATATATATATAGAGAGAGAGAGAGAGAGAGAGAGAGATTTATCTTAGGCAAATGGCTCACAAGCGTATAGAAGCCGACAAGTCCAAGCTGCAAAGTCCGTCTCTGTAGGAGATGGGGCTTGCAGCCGCCTTTGTTTCCACAAGCACAGCGGAGCTGAGAGATTCAAGCTGGCATGCAGTATATTGGTTGTTGTTTCCAATAAAAGATGAATCCGAGATCTCCAGGGGAGCAGTGAGCCGCTCACTCAAGGAAGTTTGTAGTTTGGAATGCTGTTCTTCCAGATTGTCCTTGGAATATCATTGCAAGCAGGCCCCTAGGGAAACTCCCCTTGGGCAGACTGGCCACTCAGAGCTCAGTCATCTGATCCCATCATGGGAACAACCACCCAGAACTGGGGTCCAGCCAAGTTGACACACAGATCCAACCATCACATGGATCTTCAGGCTTTTGTTTTTGTTTTTTAATATCACTTATGGACCAACCTGCTTACTATTACTTCGGGGAGACATAGGTCCTATCTTCCTAATATCCTAATATCTAATTTTAAAATCTTTCACACCATGTGCCATCTTTTAAAAGTAAAAGAACAGAAAAAGAAAAAAAAAATCAGAGCATGCAGGTACCCAAAATATTTCTCCATCTATTTTTAAACAGGACTTTCTCTGGATAATTATTTGTTAATTATTACATGACTATTACAGCTCAAAATTAATCTAGTATTACAGCAAGACTGAGTTCCTCAACTGTTTGCCAATACAATATACTAATGTAGATGCATCACTAACCTTCCCTTAGTGGTTCTTATTTATAAGGTTAGTGAAAACTCACTACCGTTGAGTTGGATCCAACTCATAGCGACCCTTCCTTGTGTTTCCTAGACAGTATCACTATGGAAGTAGATTACCCAAACTTCCTTCCAAGGATTGGCTGGTGGGTTTGAACTGGAAGCCATCTGGTTAGCAGTCAAATGTTTTAGGCACTATTCCACCAGAACTCCCTAGAGAAAACTAGTATAAACAAATTATAGTGACAATCAAATATTCCAGAATCATAATTCCAGCAAAAGGACTTAGCATTTCTTATCTATAATAAAAATCTGAGAATTGTGCTCCAAAGAAACAGTTTTCTGAGATCCTAAATTATAAGGAAAAACAACTTATTTGTCAATTTGTTATAATGTGGTGGCTTGTGCATTGTGGTAGGCTATGCCATTGGTATCACAAATATCAGCAGGGTTAGTCATGCTGGACAATTTTCAGCAGAGTGTCCAAACTAAGATAGACTTGGAAGAAGGAAGGGGTCATCCATTTCTCAGAGAATTGGCCAGTGAAAACCTTATGAATAGCAGTAAAATACTGTCTGGTATATTACTGGAAAACTTTATGAATATCCCTGAAACATTGCCCAATATAGTTGTGGAAGATAAGGCTCTCAGGTCAGAAGATACTTTAAATATGACCAGGGAAGAGCTGCCTCTTCAAAGTAGAGTCGACTTTAATGACCTGGATGGAGTAAAACTTTTGGGAGTTCCATTTGCTGGTGTTGTACAATCAAAATGGGAAGAAGTAGCTGAAACATCCAATAATAATCAGAACATAGAATGTACGAAGTATGAATCTAGGAAAACTGGAATTTGTCTAAAAAGAAATGGAACACATAAAGATCAATATCCTATGCATAGGACTGGTTTTCGCCATTTTTAATCAGACAACCATATGATCTACCACATCAAGAATAAAAATTGAAGAAAAATGGCATAGCATTCATCTTCACAAAAAAATGTTTCAAGATCTATCCTGAAGTACAATGGAAAAAAATTGAAGTGGTCAAAGATTATATATTATTTGTTTCCAAAATCAACACCAATAGAAGCAGCAGTCAAGAAATCAGATCAATAAGGAAGACAGAAGAAGAGTTGATGCTTCTGTGTTTTGGTTTTGGTTATGAATACTGGAAATACCATGGACTGCCAGAAGTAATAACAAATCTGTCCTGGAAGAAGTACAGCTGAATGCTCCTTCGAAGTGAGAATGGCCAAGCTTCATCTCACCCACTTTGGTCATATTATCAGAAGAGACCATTCCCTGGAGAAAGATGTCATGCTTGTCAAAGCAGAGGGTCAGTGAAAAAGGGGAAGGCAACAAAATGAGATGGATTGACACAGTGGCTTCAATGATGGGATCAGGCATAGCAAAGACTGTGAGGCTGGAGCAGGACTGGACAGTGCTTCGTTCTGTTGTACATAAGGTGGCTATGAGTCAGAGGCAACTCAATGGCACTGAATAATAGCAATAACAAATTATGAGCAAGGAATTTTCAAAAGAATGGAGTTAAACTGAGGGGAGAATCTGGGTATGAGGAAAATGGAATTAATACTAAGAATCAGATGCAAGAAATATTTGTAAATGGAGAACTGGTTTTAAAGACTGTGCAATTCCTAAAGTGACAGCATAGACTTTCCATGGACTGCCTGTGACCTTAGAAATAAGATCACAGACAGTGTTAATGGAAAGCAAATCCTATATATCTACAGCTGCTGAATGTTAAAATTGTAAAGCCAGATTAAAATTCTTTGCAAAATATTACTCACTTTTGTCATGAATTCAGTGAAAAATTGTGCAGGAGAGGAACAAGGACAAATTTTTCACAGCTCATCTGAAAAATAAAACACCTTAGAGATTTCTTCCTGACAGCTTACCAGCAAATAAAAATGCTTATAAAGAAGAAAATAAATAGAATCTCAGAGAAATGTCCATATTTTGCTTCTTAATATGGTCACAATTATTTTCATAAAAATGTTGAATCAGGAAAATATAAAAAAACATTTATAGAATGTGTGAAAATGAATTATATTCTCCACCCATCAAAACTCACTTATATAATCTATTAAGCCCTATTATTACATCCACCACTCATCTCTTAACTTGTGATATGGTGGTGGCTATGTGTTGTTATTATGCTGGGAGCTATGGCAAATAACAACAACAACAACAATACTATGGTATTTCAAATACCAGTAGAATCAGGTCACTCATGTTACACAGAGTCCAACAGTGCTTCTAGATAACACAGAGTAGGAAGATGGACATGGTGGTCTACTCATGAATAAATTTTGCCAATGTAAAACCTAATTAATAGAAGCACATTATCTGATATTTTGTCGGAAGATGAGGCCCTCAGGTTAGAAACCACTAAAAATATGACTGAGGAAGAGCAGACTCCTCAAACTGGAGGTGGCCCTAATGATGTGAATGGCCTAATGCTTTTGAGATCTCCATTTACTTATGTGATATGACTCAAAATGAGAAGAAACAGCTGCAAATATCCATTAATAATTAGAACACAGAATGTGCCAGTATGACTTCAGGAAAATTGGAAGTTGTCAAAAAACAAAATGGAACCCATAAAGATTGATATTCTAGGCATCAGTGAGCTGAAATGGACTGGTCTTAGCCATTTTGAAATTGACAATCATGTGGTCTACTATGGTTGGAATGATGAGTTTAAGAGGAATGATGCTGCATTCAATGTCAAAAAGAACAATTCAAGATCTATCCTAAAGTAAAATGCTGTGAATGATTGGATAATACCTATATGCATGCAAGAAAGACCAGTTACTATGACTATTATTAAAATATACACAGCAACTGCTGAAGCCAAAGATGAAGAAATTGAAGATTTATACCAACTTCTACAGCCTGAAATTGATCAAACATACATTCATGATGCATTGGTAATTACTGATGGATGAAATGCAAAAGTTGAAAATGAAGATTCAGTATTAGTAGTTGGAAAATATGACCTTGGTGATAGAAATGAGGATGGGGATTGCATAACAGAATTTGGCTAGACCCATGACTTATTCATTGCAAACACATTATTTCAACAACACAAATGGTGACTATACATATTGACCTCACAAGATGGACGAAAAAGGAATCAAATAGACTATATCTGTGAAAGACACAATGGAGAAGTTCAATGTCATCAGTCAGAACAAGGCCAGGGGCAACTGTGGAACAAACTATCAATTGCTAATATGCAGGTTTAAGTTGAAGCTGAAGAAAATGTAAACAAGTACATGAAAGAAAAAATATGGCTCTGAATATATCCCACCTGAATTTAGAGACTATCTAAAAATATGTTTGACAGATTGAGCTTTCATAACTCATCAAGATCTGACGAGTTGTGGGATTACATCAAGAAAGCAAAAAGGTCATTAGAAAGAAAGGAAAGAAAAGAACAAAATGGATGTCAGAAGACATTTTGAAACTTGCTCTTCAAAGTAGAATATCTAAAGAGAATGAAAACATTAAGTAAAATAGCTTATCAGAAGATTTCAAAGTGTGGTTCGAGAAGTGAAAGTTAGGAATTATAATGATGTGCAAAGACCTGGAATTTGAAAGCCAAAATGGAAGAACATGTTCAGCATTTCTCAAGTTGGAAGACTTGAAGACATAATTCAAGCCTCAAGTTGCAATATCGAAGGACACTATGGGCAAAATATTGAAAAAAATGCAGGAAGCATCAAATGAAGATGAAAAGCATAGAGAGAGTCATTCACTCTACAAAGGGAATTTTTCAACATGCAAACATTTTAAGAGATAGCATATGATCACGGATTGATGGTATTGAAGGAAGAAGTCCAAGTTGACTAAAATCTTGGAGAAAGAGAAAGCTCTAGGAAATGACAGAATATCTACTGCGATGTTTCAACAAAGAGATCCAACACTGGAAATTCTCACTTGAATGTGCCAAGAGCGACCATTATGCCAATAATAAAACTTTTCTTACTAAAAGCAAAGAGGGCTTGAAGTACTTACTGATGAAGATCAAAGACTGCAACCTTCATTATGGACACCATCTCAGCATAAAGAAAACACAAATCTTCAAAACTGGACCAAAAAGCAACATCATGATAAACAGAGAAAAGACTGAAGTTGTAAAGGATTTAATTTTACTTGTATCCACCATCAACATCCATGGAAGCAGGAGTCAGTAAATCAAATGGCATATTATGTCAAGGAATTCTGCTGCAAAACACCTCTTTAAAGTGTTAAAGAGCAAAGGAACCACTTTGTGGACTAAGATGTGCTTGACTCAAGCCATGGTATTTTTAATCACCTCATATGTATTCACATTAAACAGAATATAAGCAAGAATGAAGAATAACTGATGTGTTTGAATTATGGCAGTAGTGAAGAACATTGAATATACTATGAACTTCCAGAAGAATAAACAAATCTGTCTTGGAAGAAGTATAACCAGAATGCTCCTTAGATGTGAGGATGGCAGGACTGCAATCGCACTTACTTTGGATCTGTTATTGGGAGGGACCAGTCCCTGGTGAGGACATCATGTGTAAAAAGGGCCAATAAAAAAGAGAAATGTCTTCAACCAGAGAGATTGACACAGTGGCTGCAACAATGAGCTTGAACATAGCAACAATTGTCAGGATGGCAATTGGTCCATAAGGTCTCTGTGAGTCAGAACCAACTCGACAGCACCTAACAACATAATATTACCTTCTCCCAACATCCATATCTCCTACTGGGATTTTATAACATTATCTAACTTGTCTCAAGTGATCCATGCTTGCTACTCTATAGATTATCCTGGACAGTGTATTCACAGTGACATAGATATAATACCTCATTCTCATGCTCCAACCACTTAAAAGATTCTCTGTCTCTCTTTTTTTTTTTTTTATTTCCTTATAATGAAGTTTAATATTCTTGATTACACTCAAGTTTCTCTATGATCTGTGCCTGGTATATATTTCTGTATCATTCCTAAATATACCATCCATTCTACCAAATCCTTGCCTATATTTGAAGTGTTCACCATTGTCTACCAAATGCTACCACAATTTTTGACTCCTAAATAATTTTATCCAAAATCTAATTTCTAAGGTAGAAGGACATTACATAGAGTGACAACAGCTGTAGTAATTAAAGAACACATTGTTAATAAGTGGTAAGGGTCACATAGGCACAAAGTGTTGGTCTGAGTTCTCTGTTGCCTAAGAACCTAAATCTCAATTCTGTGGCAAAAGAAAGGTGATTATATGCTTCCCTAGGGGAAAAAAAGGACAACAATCTTGTTAGTTCAGTTGAGACTTGAAGGATGAGAAGTTTATAATGAGAAAGTATGAGAAATTGAGTGTAGGTAAATAACAATGCCACAGGAGTAATTGTAGAGAATATTTCAAAGACTTAAACTAAGCCACACCTTCAAATATTATCTATGCCAAACTAGTAAGTGTGGATTTTTTTCCTGTAATAATTAACAAGGAAATGATCTCATAATGTTTGTCATTGTAGAAGATCCACTAGATTGGGAGATATTTCCAGAAACAAAAAAATGTTAAACACAGTGAAATGCATTCATTCAAACATAAATAGTGGTAAGACATAGTTAAGTAAGATGTGTGGCTTAGTTTTTGACCTTTGTCTCAATTCATTAAAGGTTGTACAGCATACCTTAGAGCTTGAGAGGCCTGAGTTCAAATTCTGATATAGAAAATACAAGTTTTCAGACCTTTCCCATAATCCTTCATGTGTGAAATAGTGAAAAAAATAATGATTTCATAATGTTTTATAAGAATTATGAGAAACTATTAATATAAAGCTCTTAGACTAAAATGACACAAATTGATGCTTAATAATTTGTACTTTTTTATAAGCACTATGCTTAAGAGTATATGATTAATGATTAATGATTAATTTCTAAAAAAAATTGATTCTCTATATAATTAAGAAAATGCTGTTGCCCTGCTTGCTTAATAAAAAGCCTACATTTTATTTGCTTGTTTTTCTACAATTTTAGTGTCGTATATCTGTGCTATCTCTGTTCCTCATGATCTCACTACAAAACAGAATTATATATTTTGTGGCAGCAGTGAGGAGGAAGGAAAATTTAAACTATTTTTTTTTTCCAGAAATTTGCTTCTACTTGGAAAGGAAAATTAAACTGTGTATTTAATTGTGCAGCATGATACTTCACATGTGTCACCTTGTAATGTGTCTGATGTTAATAACCCATCTTTAAACCCAAAACTATATGGATTACCTCCAAAACTATAAGCACTACTATTGAATATCATTATAGTCCAGATGAAAAGATGATGAGATTCTACTTTATGACTGTAGCTGTGAATGTAGATTTGAACATTTATGGAGAAATAGAAATGATTTTTGATAACTTGTTAGATAGGGAAGATAAAGTGGTAGAAATAAGGGAATTTTTTTTTTTATTTGTCAAGCTTTTAGACTATTAGACTCAATATAATTTAATGTTTATAATGGAGCAGTCATCTACCCCTTATTCTTTATTTCTTGGTTCTTTCTGAGATGTCTGGCTTTCTCTTAGTACCCAGTTGGACATGGAACCCAACATTTCTTTAAATTCCCTCTAAACTATACATGTATGCATTAGCATTACCTAGAAAAGCAGGTTTACTGAAAGCCAAGGGAAGATATTAGATCACATATGCCTAATAAATTTTTAAAATCTCTCATATATCTGGGTGGGTCTAAATTATTTGTGTTTTCCCACAGATATTTTTCCCTTTGAAATATGCAATCTTGCTGGAGATTTTTTCTTTTCCATATTTCCTCTAGATCTTTTCAATACTTTTTCTTTTGCAATGTGGAATAACTCAGTTCTGCTCCCAGCCTCACCTGCGAACACACTCAGATATGAAAATCACCACGATGGTCAGGAGGAGACCTTGTCCTCCTTTTCCTGTTGGTTCCTCACACTCATCAGATGTGGTTTATTAAATTATTACTTCCTCAATGGTGAGTCACACATCCCAAGAGAAATAACTGTCAGAAACTTGTTTATTTTGTTATGATGTTAATATATTTTATTGAACATAACTGAAAAAAAAAGTGCCAGTACTCATGGAAGGTGGATTTATATAAATTCCACTTTAACCCAGGTTGGATGCTTTTGTAACATCCAGGAATGGTCTCTAGTATGCTGTTAGAAATATGATTTTTTTGTATTATGAGCAAAGATTGACAAGGAATAGATGAGTTAGAGATAAGAGAGATGAGTTAGAGATAAGAGAGAGAGAGATAAGAAATTATCTGAGATATATATTAGAATATCACAGAGCTGGAATGAAATGCCATAGAAGAGAGGAGAAGTCTTGTAGTCTTGTCCTATTAGGATGAACTGAGGCTTGTCTATTCAGCCACTGTCCTTACTTATAGTTTACCTATTAGATATCCATGAGGTATCCACCAGATATAAAATCTTGCAGATCTTAATGTGTCCTGATACATTAAGAAGCATTGATATGCATTAATATGCATAATCTTTTTTTCAATGAAAGCATTAACAGAAAATACATAGTTAGCAGAAAATTCCATTTATTTATGACATTCAGATAATTAAATTAAAGGTATATATATATTTTACATTTATATTTTTTGTTCTGGACTGACTTACCCATCGTTTTAACTTAGACAATAACATTTTCAGAGGAAACTGTTATTTTAAACTTCTCAAAAAGAACTAGATATGGTTTGTCTGTACTATCCACGGAATATTTATATTACTCTTTAGAATTCACATATTGAAATTACCTAATTCCGTTCTTAGAACACACTTGAAGTAAATTAATAATGATAATAATGATAACTAACATTCATTGGGCATTTATGTAAAACCAAGCAATATTCTAAGGGTTTCATATATGCTAGCATATTTAGTCCTTTTCATAATCTTATAAAGTAAGTTCTGTTATCATCTCTACTTCTGAAATGAGGAAAATGAGCCAAAGAAAGAGTAAGTAACTTGCTCAAAGTTAGCAAGTTGATAAATTTGAATCCATGCAGTCAGGTTCCAACAAGGATGTGCTTCAAACTACACTATACTTTCTCACTTTCTGCATTTTACAACAATGGAAATTGAGTTACAAAGTGGTTACTATTTATCCAAATACATAATTCATTAAATGGATAAGATTGTAAAAATTCATGACTTTTGACTCTAGGCTAATGCTTTTGCTTCTTCATTTACTTGATGGATTATTTTTACCTTGTTATCTATCTTCTATTTTTTTTTTTCCCCCTGTGCCCTACATCCACATCAACATAAACTATGGTTCACTGAAAGGACAAAACGTTGTTGGTCAGAACAAGAAAAATCATATAAGTAAATCAATTAATGCTTCCTAATTTGCTGGCTATACAAACAAACAAGAAAAAATGTGCTCTCTTTCTTTACAAAGGTTCAGATACAGTAAGAGGGTCAAATGATAAAATATGCAATTAAAAGACAGTATTGAGAAATTCTTTGCTACTCTTCCCTTCTGTTGTGGAGCTTAATTCCTCTTACCTTGACTATAGGCTAGATTTGGTAACTTGCTTCCAAGAAATAGAGTAGAAAAAGGGAAAAGTAGTAACTAAACAGAGGATACCCCTGGAAAAAATTACCTTAGACAAGTGATCAAGACTAACTTTACAAGGAATAAGTCATAATCATATCATGTATCTGACATGAGGTGATGAGGCGAGAACTTCCTCTCTAAAGAATCTTCACTAAAATCCATAATCTTGGTGTAGTCATGAGAAAATAGCAGACAGAAACTAAATTAGAGACATAAAATCTCACCAATACTCATCAAAGATGTCAAGGTTATGAAAAAAAAAAAAGAAAGATAAATAGCTCAGATTGTAGGAAACAAACAAATAAACAAAAAACATAACAATTAAACTAAACGTTTTATCCTGAGTTGGATCTTGGAACTTAAAAACGGGTATTTAGTGGAAAAACTAATTATTGGTGAAATCCAAATAAAGTTTGTAGTTTAATTAATAGTGATGTGTCAACATCATTTTCTAAGTTTTATTATATGTATCATGGTTACATAAGGGGAAACAAATGAAAAAGTATATGGGTACTCTTCCTTTGTACTATCTTTACAACTCTCCTGTAAATTTAAAATAATTTCAAAGTGAGAAGTTTACAAAAATTTACAATGTTGCAAGTGCTATTTTTGGGACAAAGCAGAGTGCTTTGAAAACATATTTGAAAAAGTGTCTAGCGCAGTGGTTTTTCAAACTATAGTTTGCAAGCTAAATTTTGCCCTGCCTTGTTTTGGGCTGGCCTAAAAACTAAGGATGGTTTTAACATTTTTAAAAGGTTGTAAACAAAACAAAACAAAAAAAGAGTATGTGAAAGATACCTTGTGTGGCTCGCAAAACCAGTATATATGTGGCCCTTTCGAAAAAACAGTTGCTGCTATCTGGTTGATAGCATACCGAACCAATACTTGGAAAGACTGATTGATAAACTAAAAACTGAAAAGTGAGGTGAAACTAGCTTAGGAAAGCAGGGCAAGACAGTTTTGGGGGGGGCGGTAAGGTACAGAGGAATGTTCCAAATCAAAGGAGGAGCATGTGCAAAAGCCAGAGAGACCTTGTTTGAAAACTAAATCTGACACATTTCTCACATGACTATAGTGATTTGTGAGACAAGGAAAGAGTAGAGCTGGTGAACTAAACAAAGGTCAGAGCTTGCAAGGTCTTACATATCCTGTGAAGATGTCTGGAAATGAAACTGATCAGATAATTTTAAGCTGGCTAATAACATGACCTAATGTATGTTTCTCAAAAAAAGAAAGTCACTCTGGCTTAAATGTGGAGAAGAAAAATAGAAGAGCAGCGATACCAGAGATAGATCACTTAAGCATGTATGTTATTCCATTTTAAAAATTAATAATAATGTTGGCCTTTTTTCGAGATAATGAGAGTGAGATGAAAAGAAGTGAAGAAATTTTAGTTTGATTTATGTGGTAGAATTGGCAGCTTAGGGTATAGACAGACAGAGAGTGAGTGAGATGACAAAATAACAGCCTATGCTAGTGTTATTTTCCACACTTACTTACGTGGGTGAGCAGGTTTTGGAGGAAAAAATGAGATATGATCCAAGAAAACAAATCACATTTTTTATCCCAAGGTTTAGATTTTCTGTTACAGGGACATTGAACCTTCAGTTGGAAAATTGACTAATCAAAATTATCAAGACAAAAAATCTAAGGATATCGTATAATCTGAAGAGCTACCTAGTTGAATCTCTAACCCTTGCTTGAATGTTTTCTACAAACATTTCTTCTCGAACATCTTTATCTGAGATAACTTCCTACTTTAAGCCCAAGTAAACAAATCTCCCTAAAGACCAACCCTCAAAAGCTACTGCTGTCATGTCTGTTCTGACTCATAGTGACTCTATGAGACAGAGGAGAACTGCTCCACAAGGTTTCCAAGGCTATAAATCTTTATGAAAGCAGACTGCCTCATTTTTCACTGCTGAGTGGCCAGTGGTATTGAACCATCAACCTTTTGGTTAGCAGCCAAGTGCTTTAAGCACAGCTCCACCAGCGCTCCTCTCCCTAAAGACAGTGACCTGAAAATGAAAATGCAACATGATGGAACATATTATAAGGCAAAGATTCTTAAATGTTCTGTTCTAAAACTGTGCTGCAGGCAAAAACCCTTTAAAGGAGGCTGCCTGCTGGCTGTGCCTCCAGTCACACCCTGAAGTTTAGCTCCTGTGGATTGGTCTAAGGAAGGCCAGCAGGTATTGCAGGAAGCTCACCACTGGATTTATTTTTTGCTTTCCCTTTCTTCAAACTGCTCATCTTAGATACTGTTAGGTTGTTACCCTGGGTAGCTATTCCGTGGCCCTTCATCCATTAGTCAGGGCAAAAATTTGCTAAAACTGCCAGTCAAGCAAATATTGGAAAGTGGAGGAGAAGTGTCAGTTTAGTTTAACTTTATATTTTATCAATCTATGTTATCCATTTCCTTTCATGAAAACATGCTATACCCTAAATCAATTAAAATTTATATTGCTTTATCAATGATTTTCAGAAGTATTGTTTCATAAATTAGAATATTCTAAAAAATACAAAGTTTTTAATTGTTTTTATGACACTTTCTTAAACTATTGAGTGAAAAACTATGATTTATCTAAGTCAGCTTATTAATTATAAAAAGCTCACTCTTTTGAATTAAAAATTATAAACAAGCTGCTACTATCCCCTTGGTGACTTTTATTCTGACCAGTTCATTGTAGTGGCATGAAGACTCAATATGGAGGAAGAAATTATTAGACTGGTGAGAGCTAAGCTCTCAACCTCAAATTTAAAAAGGAAAGTCCATACGAATTTTTTGCACATGGAGAGATGTCTTTAAATGCCTTGTTTTGAAAAGGATGAGGAGCAAAGGAGTAATGTTAAATAAATTTTTTGATAGTTAAATATATAAAGACATCTATAGTTGATTCATTTCTCTGTGATCTTCCTTGGCTCAAAATCAAGACTCTGTGTATACAGCACAGTGCCTAAGGCATTTGACTGCTAAACAGAAGATTGGAGGTTCAAACTCACCAGCTTTTCTGTGGAAGGAAGATGGGGCAATCTACTTCCATAGTGATTTACTGCCTTGGAAACCCAATGGGGATCTCTGTTGTTGTTGTTGTTATGTGCCGTCGAGTCAAACCCGACTCGTAGTGACCCCTCCTTGGGTTTCCGAGGCAGTATCACTATGGAAGTAGGATTGCCCAACCTTCCTTCCAAGGAGTGGCTGGTGGGTTTGAACCGCCAGCCG
>NW_006922108.1:21048-22154 GCF_000298275.1 Orycteropus afer afer | reverse complement strand
TTTTTTTTTTTTTTTCCCAGAAAGTTTTTCTAAAATTCCTGAAAGTCATAGAAGTAGATTGCTTGGTATTCTGTGGTACAATCTCATTGTCAAAATCAGCATCATAATTCTGAACCCTAACTCTTATTTATCCAAAATTGGGGGTGTTACAAAAAAGGTTGTAAAATATTGTACTCAGTAAGTCAAAAATATGTCTGACCAAATCCTCCAATTTTGGTTAGTTTTAATTCAGTATCAATAGATATTTATCAAGCAGACAAACATCTAAAAGCTTTATTGCCATAGAAAAAATATAAGATGGTTTGAGAAACTTTATCAATACTCATAATGTTTGATTGAGTTAATCACTTGAAACTGTCAGGGAGGAAAAAAAAAACCACAAATAAGATATATATTAAGTAGATGTGGATAGACCATTTTCAGAGGTATTATTTCATAAATTAGAATATTCTCAAAAATATGCACTTTCTAATTTTTTTTTATGACACTCTCCTAAACTATTGAGTAAAAAACTATGATTTATCTAACTCAGCTTATTAACTGATGATGAAAGACAGGTATGCTAAGCATGGTTTGACAGTTCACATGAACTACGAAAAGCAGGTATTGGCATATAAATATAGCTATGAACCAATATCAGACAGTGTTTTATTGTTATTAATAAGATTTTCAATGACCAGTTATTTCAGAAATGAATAACATGAACCAAAAATCAAAAACTCTAGACAGGAATATGATTTAAAATTAATAACAACCTCAAAAATGGATTTCTAGTCACATACTTATGAAAAACCTAAAGGAGTAAATTCAACAGGAACCATCTAAAATGCATAACATGCAAGCCCAAAAAGCTATTGCATGATTCTAGGTTCTCCTACCTTTCCTTCCTTCCTCCCTCCCTTCCTTTTTCTTCCCCTCCTTCCTCCCTCCCTCCCTCCTTCCCTTCTTTTCTTCCTTCCTTCCTTCCTTCCTTCTGTCTTCCCTTCCTTCCTCTCTCCATCCCTCTCTCTCTCTCTAAGAGATTAGGACAGATACATAGACCCACAAAATTATGCAAGCAGATGACAAAAATATAAAAGACTTTCAGGAAGATCTGAGTATGGATT
>NW_006922108.1:18889-20328 GCF_000298275.1 Orycteropus afer afer | reverse complement strand
AGCGACCCCTCCTTGGGTTTCCGAGGCAGTATCACTACGGAAGTAGGATATTGCCCAACCTTCCTTCCAAGGAGTGGCTGGTGGGTTTGAACTGCCAGCCGTCTGGTTAGCAGGCAAGTGTCTTAGCCACTATGCTACCAGAGCTCCCTCTCTATCTAGTAGTAACATATATTGTGGGGAAAACACTGACAGCTACTACACCCTATTTTGCAACCCTTTATATCGAAACTCATATAATTCTTGTCTGGACTTTATAATTGTAACATCATAGTATATAAGATGCCCTGAAAGAAAATTTCCCACTATATAACTTCATGAATAAAGGATGTAATATAGCAAAGTACTATTTTCTGTTTGTTGATTTTGTTTGTTATAGTTCTCCTTTTTTCGCATTGCTTTTGTTTCTTGTTTTATGCTCTTCCTTACTGTACAAGGTAAGAGGTATCCTGGTGATCCCAAATGAAAAAGGAAACTAAAAATCAGAGGAAAGCCAGGGTAGATTTGAAGCTACTCTGAGACCTATGCTAATACTGATAATTAAAAGAATATTTTAGTGGTTGTTCAGGCATCAGGAGATTTGCTATTGTCCCTGCAAAAAGTAGCTAGGACATTCATATAAAATTGGAACCAATTCAGTGAAGTTCTCACTGAATGAACTGAGTAGAAAATTCATATATATATATTGTCAAAGGGATAAAACAGAAACATTGAATGTCATAAAAATAAGCTATAGTTGTAAATAAGAGTATCCATTCAGAATTCAGAATTTCTTGCCTTCACATAATTTAATATTCACATTTATCTTATTTGGGTACCAAGAAAATGTTAATTTAGAGTGGTTGGCAGAAGAAAAAAATGCCTTTAAAATTTCATACCTTCAACATTAATATCCCAATTTTCCCTGATAAATATGAGTTCAAAATTAGTTTAAAAACATTATGGAAATAAGCTATAATAGAGATACTCAAGAAAAATTAAGAACAGTAGAACTGAAAATCAAAATTTTAAATTCAGAAATATTTTATACAGAACATAATAAAACTACATAAAATATTTTCTGAAATAGAATGTAGAATAACAATGAAACAATCATAGTTCTTTTACACACAAAATATAATTTTATTTTAAAACCGACTGGATGAGTTAAGACAGGTTAACAAGATATAAAAAGTCAAATAATGATCAAGATAAATTTATTGTTGTTAAATGCCAACCACTTGGCTCTAAATCATAGTGACCCGAAGTACAATAGAATGGAACACTGCCTGGTTCTGTGTCATCATTACAATCCTTTCCAGACTTGAACCCATCATCATAGGTACTCTGTCAATCCATCTTGTTGAGGGTTTTCCCATTTTTCTCTGACCCTCTGCTTTTTCAAGTATAATATCCTTCTCCAGAGACTGGACCTTTCTGACAACATAAGTATATGATATGAC
>NW_006922108.1:16648-18559 GCF_000298275.1 Orycteropus afer afer | reverse complement strand
GGGTTTGAACTGCCAGCCCTCTGGTTAGCAGTCAAGTGCCTTGCGTTAGGCAGACTTTAATCTTCAATGTGACATCTTTGCTCTTTCACACTTTAAAGAAGTCTTTTGCAGTGGATTTTCCCGGTGCAATAAGTCCTATGATTTCTTGATTGTTGTTTCCATGGGCATTGATTACAGGATCCAAATAAAATGAAATCTTTGACAACCTTAATTTTTTCTCTGTTTATGTGATGTCATTTATTGGTCCAGTTTTGAGGATTTTCTTTATATTTATGCTTAGATGTAATTCATACTGAAGGCTGTAGTCTTTGACTTTCATCAGTAAGTGCTTCAAGCTCTCTTCACTTTCAGCAAGCAAAGCTGTTGCCCTCTGCATATTCCAAGTTGTTAATTAGTCTTCCTCCAATCCTGATGTCTCATCTTTGTAGTATTATTTGTTCAACATGCAGATTTAATAAGTATGGTGAAAGAATACAACCCTGACACACAATTTTCCTGATTTTAAACTATTCAGTATCAACTTGTTTTGTCTGAATGACTAACTGTATCTATTGTGATAGTTGGGGTGGTGAGTCAGCTTGGCTGGGCCACAATTCTGAGTGGTTTAAGCAGTTGTGATGTGGCTATTCCCATGATGAGATTGGATGTATATGCTTTGAGCAGCCAAACGGTTGAAAGGGAGTTTCCCTAAGGGTGTGGCCTGCTTCCAATATATTTATGGACATCTGGGGAAAAAGACAGACTCTTCTATGAATCGGGATCTTGTTGTGCTGCCTACAACTGTCTGTAAGTGAACACTCTACCATTCAGCCTGGAGATCTTGGATTCGTTGTCCGGCGGAGTCAACAGCTGGTATACTGCCTGCCAACCTTGAGTTCGTCACCCTGTAGCTATGTGAGTCGGGAAAAGCCTCCAGCTTGACATTTGTCTAGGAACTTGGTACTTAGCAGCTTCTATAAGTGTGTGAGCCATTTTCGTAAGATAAATCTCTCTCTCTCTCTCTTTCTCTCTCTATATAAGTTTTACTTCTCTAGAGAACCCAGCCTAACTCATCTGTGTATAGATTCCTCATTAGCACAATTAAGTGTTTTGGAATTCCAGTTTTTCTGTAATATTATCCCTAATTTGTTATGATCCACACAGTCAAATGCCTTTGCATTGTCAATAAAACAGAGATAAACAGCTTTTTGGTATCCTTTGCTTTCAGCCAACATCCATCTGACATCAACAGTGATATCCCTCATTCCATGCACTCTTTTTAATTTGGCTTGAATTTCTGGCAGTCCCTGTCAATATATTGCTGCAACCATTTCTTAATTATTTCAGTAAAATTTTACTTGCATGTTATATTAATAATATTGTTTGAAATTTCCATGTTCTGTTTAATCATCTTTCTTTGGAATGGGCACAAATATGGATCTCTTCCATTTGTTTGGCCAGGTAGCTTTTTTCCAATTCCTTGGCATAAATGAGTGAGTGCCTCCAGTACTGAATCCACTTGTTAAAACATCTCAATGGATATTCCTTCAATTTCTGGTTCTTGTTTTCTACCAATGACTTCAGAGCAACTTCAACTTATTCCATTAGTGCCATGGGTTCTTGATTATATGCTATTTCATCAAATGATAACAACCAACTCTTTTTGTTAGTGACACATCTTTCGATGCTCCCAGCTTTGCCCATAGAATCCCTCAATATTGCAACTCATGGCTAGAATTCTTTATTCAGTTCTTTCAGTTTGAGAAATGCTGAGCATGTTCTTCTTTATGGTTCCTCATTCTAGGTCCTTGTACTGTAATACTTTATCTTAAGCCATGCTTTGAAGCAGTCTGTTCAACTCTTTTATTTCATCATTTCTTTCATTTATTTAGCTACTTTTACTCAAGAGCAAGTTTGAGAGTCTCTTCTGAC
>NW_006922108.1:8060-12913 GCF_000298275.1 Orycteropus afer afer | reverse complement strand
TTCATTTATTCATCTTTGGCTTTAGTGGTTGGTGAGTAAATTAGAGTGTTTATAGTATTAACTAGTCCTCCTTGTAGGCATATGGATATTAACCTATCACTTGTCATTCCCAGCATAGTCGAGAATATGTTTGTATAAATCAGAAATTTTAGAATGTGGTATAAAAAGGAATTGTTAAAAATATGAAAGATAAGTTAAGAAACATCACAGCCAAATAAATTATCCATAGCTTCCATGGACAGGAAAATAGGACAAGAAAGAGAAATATCATTTATGAAGACTACAGAGAAAGAAACAAAACAAGCATTCCTGGAATACATCAAAATTGCTTACTATTGTGGGTTAAATGATGTCCCATAAATGATACATTAAAGTCCTACCCCTGATACTTGTGAATGTGATCTTATTTGATAATAGGATCTTAGAAGATTCAGTCAGGTTAAAGTAAGATCATATAGGGATAAAAGCGGGTCTTAGTCAAATAACTGGTGTCCTATAAGGAAAGAGATTTGGAAATACAGACACACATGGAAGAAGGCCATGTGACAAAATAATCAGAGGTTAGGGTGGTGCAGCTACAATCAAGGGACACCAAGAATCGCTGGCAACCACCATAATCTAGGAACATGCAAGGAAAGATTCTTCCCTAAAGCTTCAGAGGGAGCATGGCCCTGCTGACATCTTGATTCAGGATCTCTTGCCTATATAAGTGTGAGAGAATAAATTCTGATTTCTTTAAGCCACCCAGTGTGTGGTATTTTGTTAGGTCAGCCAAGAGGGACTAATATATTAAACATCTAACACAACATATGGATTATTAGAATTTATAAGTGAGATTAGCAAAATGTTGTTAGCAAAGTAGATGTCAAATCAGTTTCATTCAAATATATTGTGTAATATATCCACAAATAAAATGTTTATAGCACTTGGGAAAATAAATATTATTTAAAGATATTAAAAGACTAAAAGGACAGTATACTAAATCCTTGAAGTGAATGCTCAATATTATCAAAACCTCAATTTGGAATTGTGTCTCAATTAATCCATGGTTTAAACACAAATTCAATAAAATATATGAGTAATTCTTCTTTGGAAGAACAAAGGATAAATAAAGTGAAAATATTATTAAAGAACTAAAGTGCCTTCAAGTTGGGTGGGATGGAAATTTTTCCTATCAGCTGGCAATGCATTTTAATGTATGATTATTCAGAGTAGCAGTGGTACTCATCTAAACAATGGACTGAAGTAATAGAATAAGCACCATGAAACGAGCTTCTCATCTTTTTGAATGTGGCATTGCAGAACATTTTGGGAATGATGGACTATTCAATAAGCACTGCAGGAACAATAATAAAATAAGATTCTGCCCTAACTCCATAAAGAAAATTCCATTAGAATTAGATTAAATATATTAACATGACAAGGAAATTAGAAACGTTTAGGAAAAACATGTACATACAGAATAAGTTTTGATAACTTTGAGAAAGAAATGAATTCTTTAACAAAACACTTTCATATTTTAACTGAATGTGTTGATAATTTTCTATATTTGAATTGAATATGTATATATATGTGTGTTTATATATATATATATATATGTGTGTGTGTGTGTGTGTGTGTGTGAGTTCTGCTAGTATAGTGGCTAAAGCACTTGACTGCTAACTAGAAGGCTGGCAGTTCAAACCCACCAACCACTCCCCAGAAGGAAGATGGGGCAATCTACTTCCATAGTGATACTGCCTCGGAAACCCAAGGAGGGGTCGCTATGAGTAGGGTCTGACTCGACAGTACATAACAATAACAAATACACACACACACCACACACACACATAATTTTTTATTGTGATTTGGGTGCAAATTTACAAAGCAGATTAGTATTACATTCAACAATTCATACACATTTTGTTTCACAGCACCAATTACAAATCCCACAATGGAACATCTCCTCCCACCTCCTTCCCTGTGTCCTTCTTATCTATGCATTCCTGTCTGTCTACCTTTCCCCCATGCAAATGCTGTCCTTCTGATCTCTCACCGTTGGGTGTATTAAGGAATGCAATTCCCTAGGGTAAATGCTCAGATCGTAGGCATTTATTTGTTTGGCTGAGAGCCAACCCACAAGAGTGCACCCAATTCTAGGCCCAACAGGCAACTCG
The DNA here is from genome assembly GCF_000298275.1 of Orycteropus afer afer. Taxonomy (NCBI): domain Eukaryota; kingdom Metazoa; phylum Chordata; class Mammalia; order Tubulidentata; family Orycteropodidae; genus Orycteropus; species Orycteropus afer. Next base: position 10,757 of record NW_006922108.1, on the reverse strand, counting down.
GGACAGTATCAGGGGGTTCACCAGTCTCTATCCAACCAGTATTTCTGGCTGTTTTTGTATTTTGTTCCATATTTTTCCTCCCACCTTATCCAGAATGTCCATCTTTGATCCCTTTCCCAAAGGTTGGCATTGGTAGCAGGGCACTACGTAGCTCTTTTGGTCCCAGCATCATGTTGGGACAGTCCATTAGTCCTTTGGACTAATTGTTTGCATATGTCTTTGATTTTCTTCACTCTTCTTTGTTCCAGACAAGGAGACACTAATAGTTGCATGTTAGATGGCTGCTTGTAAACTTTTAAGATCTCAGTCGCTACTCACCAAAGTAGGATGTTGTTGTTAGTTGCCATTGAGTTGTCTCTGACTCATACCAACCCCTATGCACAACAGAATGAAACAGTGCCGGTCCTGTGCCAGCCTCAAGATCTGAGCCCATTGCTGCAGCCACTGTGTCTATGATCTCATTGAGGGCCCTCCCCTTCTTCATTAACCCTCCATTTACCAAGCATGATATTCTAGTCCAGGAAATGGTTCCTTCTAATAACATGACCAAAGTAGGTGAGCCACAGTCTGGCCATTCTGTCTTCCAAGGAGCATTCTGGATGCACTTCCTCCAGGATAGATTTGTTATTCCTTTTAGCAGATCATGGTACTCTTAGCATCCTTCACCAACACCACAACTGAAAAGCATCAATTCTTCTTTGGTCTTCCTTATTCATTGTCCTTTTTCCACATTCAAAAGAAGCAATTGAAAACACCAAGGCCTGGATTAGGCACACCTTAATCTTCAAGGAGATATCTTTGCTCTTCATCACTTGAAAGAGGTCCTTTGCAGCAGATTTGCCCAATGCAACATGTCATCTGATATCTTGACTGCTGCTTCCATTGGTGTTGATTGTAGATCCAAGTAATATGAAATCCTTGACAGTGTCAATCTTTTCTCCATCCACCATGAAACTGTTTATTGGACCATTTGTGAAGAGTTTTGTTTTCCTTATTACAGGATCCTGGTCTCAGGAGACATTAAGCTTAATTGGCACAACACAGTACACAATAATATTGCCCTATATCCTACTTTAGACTTCAAATATAAAGTAGGATGTAGAACAATATTTTTGTGTACTATGTTGTGCCTATTAAGCTTAATATCCTCCAAGATATGATCCTGAGCCTTCAGGTTGGTAACTCACTCCCTCAATGTGCTGGGTTGTGGCTAAGAGGTTAACCCAACCTTGTCTCCTGTTAGGTCTATAAGGTATATGGATATTTCTGTAGCACATGCAAGTACACACATAGAAATATCATCAGCCAATTTATCTATGGTCATGGATATATTTCTGTTCACCTACCCAGACCTGATCTCCTCGCTGGTCTGCCTATGTATCCACTACCGACTAATGTTTATTGTTACTGATAAAATATTATTGTGTATGTAATAGTATTTGCTTTTGCTATCTTTATTTTTTTGTGCACTTCTTAATATCCTCCTTTGCTCCATTATTATTATGCTGCTTACACATATTTGTTATATTGACTTTCTTTTCACTCACATCAATACATGTCTCTTAACTAGTCAGCAATTTTCCCTCCTTTCTCCTTCCATCCTGGGTAACCAACAAAGTAAATTTCCTTCCCTAGTTAAACCTTTCCTTGACTTTTTATAAAAAAGGACTCAAAACTATTTGTCCTGTGATTGACTTATCCTCTTAGCAAAATGTCCTTCAAGTTCATCCATATTATGAAGTGATTCATGGATTCTTCATTATTGTTAAATGTTGCAAAGTATTCCACTGTGTGTCTGTACCAGGATTTGTTTATATTTTCATTTGTTGATGAGTCCATAGGTTGTTTCCATTTTTTCACTATAGTTAATTGTGTTGCGATGAATGTGGGTGTGCATATATATATTCATGATCCAGATTTAGGGTATACTCTTAAAGTGAGATTGCTGGATCAAATAGTATTGGTATTTCCAAATTTAAGGAAATGCTATGCTTTTTTCCACAGTGGTTACCATTTTATAGTTCCACAAGCAGTGTATGAGAGTTCCAATCTCTATACACCTTTGTCAGTACTTGGTGTTTTCTGTTTTGTTGAATCTTGATACTATCGCTAGAGTGAAATGATATTGCACTGTTCTTTTGATTTGCATCATTCTCATGGGTGATGATCACGAGCATTTCTTCATGTGTTTGTTGGCTGCCCGGATGTCTTCTTTGGCTAAGTGTCTAGTCATGCTGATTGCTCATTTTTGAGTTGGATTGTTTCTCTTTTTTTATGTTGAGGTGTTGAAGTTTTCTATAAGTTTTAGACATAAGTACATTGACAGATATGTCATTGACAAATACTTCTTCCCAGTATATAAGTTTTCTTTTTACTCTTCTGGAGGAGTCTTTGGATGTGCTTAAGAATTTAATTTTTAAAGGTCCCAGTCATCTAGTTTATCTTCTGCTGTTTATGCAGTTTGGATTATGCTTCATAGACTGTTTATGCCATAAATTAGGGCCTTTGGTATGTCTCTATTTTATCTTTGATGGATTTTATAGTTTTGGGTTTTACATTTGTCTCTTTGATCCATATATTTTTTTTGCATGGTATGAGATATGGATCTTGTTTCATTTTATGCAGATATCCAATTTTAGCAGCATCATTTGTTAAAGAGGCTATCTCTCCCCTATTTAATGAGTTTTGACCATTTGT
>NW_006922108.1:4836-7440 GCF_000298275.1 Orycteropus afer afer | reverse complement strand
GATTGAAAATACCATGGCTTGTGTCAAGAACACCTTAGTCTTCAAGGAAGCATTCTTGCTCCTCAGCACTTGAAAGAGGTCCTTTGCATAAGATTTGCCCAATGCTATATGATGTCTGGTATTTTGACTGTTGCTTTTATTGGTGTTGATTGTAGAACCAAGTAATGAAATCTTTGACAACTTCAATCTTTTCTCCATTTATCATGATGCCACTTATTGGTCCTATTGTGAGGATTTTGTTTTCTTTATAGTGTGGTGTAATCCATACTACAGACTGTAGTCATCATCAGTCTTCATCAGTAAGTGTTTCAAGTCATCCTCACTTTCAGTGAGCAAAGTTGTGTCATCTGCATAATGTAGGTTGTTAATGAGTCTTCCTCCAATCCTGATGCTATATTCTTCTTCATATAGTCCAAGTCTTCAGATTATTTGTTTATCATACAGATTGAATAAGTATAGTGAAAGGATACAACTCTGACATACTCCCTTCTTGATTTTAAACCATGCAGTGTGCCCTTGTTCTGTTTGAATGACAGCCTCTTGGTCTATGTACAAGTTCCTCATGAACACAATTAAGTGTTTGGGAATTTCTATTCTTCTCAATGTTATCCATAATTTGTTATGATCCACACACTCTAATGCTATTGCAAAGTAAATGAAACACAAGTAACATCTTTCTGGTATTCTTTGCCTTGAGCCATGATCCATCTGGCATCAGCAATAATATCCCTCACTCCACATCCCCTTCTGAATCCAGCTTGAATTTCTGGAAGCTCTCCTGTTAATATACTGCTGCAACCATTTTTGAATTACCTTCAGTGAGATTTTACTTGAGTGTGATATCAGTGATATTGATCGATAATTTCTACATTCTGTGGGATCACCTTTCTTTGGAATAGGTACAAATATGGATCTCTACCAGTCAGTTGGCCAGGTAGCTGTCTTCCAAATCTCTTGGCATAACTGAGTGAGTGCCTCCAATGCAGCATCCATTTGTTGAAACATCTCCATGGGTATCCTGTCAATTACTGGAGTCTTGTTTTTCACGACTTTCCTCAGCACAGCTTCAACTTCATCCTTCAATACCATTGGTTCTTGATCAAATTCCACCTCCTGAAACATATGAACATTGACCAAATATTTTTGGTACAGTGACTCTGTGTATTCTTTCTATCTTCTTCTGATGTTTCCTGCATCATTCAGTATATTGCTCATAGAATCTTTCAATATTGCAACTCAAGACACATTTCCAAGTTCTTTCAGTTTGAGAAATGCTTGAGCTTGAGAAATGCCGAGTGTTTTCTTCCCTTTTGGCTTTCCAACTCCATATCTTTGCATATTTCATTATAATGATTGACTTTGTACTTGCAAGCTGCTCTTTAAAATCTTCTGTTCAGCTCTTTTATCTGGTCATTTCTTCCATTTGCTTTAGCCACTCTCCATTCAAGGGCAAGTTTCAGAGTCTCTTCTGACATCCATTTTGGTCTTTTCTTCCTTTCCTGTCTTTTTAATGACCTTTTGCCTTCTTCATAGATGATGTTCTTGATGTCATCCCATAATTCCTCTGGTTTCAGTCATTAGTGTTCAATGCATAAATTCTATTCTATAAGTGGTCTCTAAATTTGGGAGAAATATAATCAATGTCATATTTTGGTTCTCGTGAACTTATTTTAATTGTCTTCAACTTCAACTTGAACTTGCAAATGAGTAGTTGATGATCTGTTCCACAATCAGTTCCTGGCCTTGTTTTGGCTGGAGATATTGAGCTTCTCCATTGCCTATTGCCACAGGTGTAGTGATTCTTGTGCACTCTGTCTGGTAAAGTCCATGTGTATAGCTCCTGTTTGTGTTGTTGACAAAAAGTATTTGCAATTAATAAGTTGTTGGTCTTGCAAAATTCTATCATATGATTTACAGCATTATTTCTATCTCCATGGCCAAATTTTCCAACTACAGGTGATTCTTCTTTGTTTCCAACTTTTGCGTGCCAGTCACCAGTGATAATCAGCACATTTTGATTGCATGTTTGGTCAATTTTGGACTATAGACGTTGGTAAAAATCTTCAATTTCCTCATCTTTGGCTTTGGTGGTTGATGGGTAAATTTGAATAATAGTAGCATTAACTGGCTTTTCTTGTAGGCATATGGATATTATTCTATCACTGACAGCATTGTACTTCAGAATATATCTTGAAACATTCTTTGTGACCATGAGTGTTGCACCATTCCTCTTAAATTTGTCATTCTGAGATAGTAGATCATAGGGTGATATGATTGAAAGTGGCCAAAACAGGTTCATTTTAGCTCACTAAAGCCTAGGATATCTATCTTTATGCATTCCATTTCATTTTTAACAACTTCCAATTTTCCTAGATCTATACTTTGTACATTCCATGTTCTGATTATCAATGGATGTTTGCAGCTGTTTCTTCTCATATTGAGTCATGCCACTTCAGCAAATGGAGACACTGGAAGCTTTACTTTATCCATATCATTAAGGTCAGCTCTACTCTGATGAGGCAGCTCTTTCCCAGTCATATTTTGAGTGCCTTTGGACTGTGGGGCTTATCTTTTGGCACTGTGTCAGACAATGTTTCAGGACTA
>NW_006922108.1:1932-3826 GCF_000298275.1 Orycteropus afer afer | reverse complement strand
AGATAAAATGGTACAACCCAAAGATCAACAGCAACAAGACAGACATTGGTTCAAGTCCAGGAATAATCCCAAGTTCAGCACACAACATGGCAGGCCACTGGTTTAGATGAGGACTCTGCCAAATGCAGAATCCAAATGTGACGAAAAGCTAGAGAACTTTCTCAAAGCTCATCCATATATACTGGAATAATACCACACCCAAGAAACAAACAATTAGCTGTTCACAGCAGATTCCACCGTGGCGTTGATTACACCACATCCAATCCCATCATGGGGAATAGCTACATCCAGCTATTATGCCACTCAGAATCATGGCCTAGACAAGTTGGCATACAACCTCAACTATGACATTCCACCTTTTGTCAACTTAGCACCTGTACAGATCTCCTTCAATGGTAGGTCAATTTTCCTAGTCCATCTGTGTGGTGACCTCACTCCTTTGGCCTGGCAGACCCTATTCTTCTGCTACTTGAGCATGGCAGGTCCAACCCCTCACTTTTGGACAGCAGATGTTTTCCTATCTTACTGGAGCTCATATATAGCAGCCCCACACTCCAGAAGCACATTGGTGTAGAACTGACTCTGAAACCTAGGAGGCTGTGGTGGTTCCACTTTTTGAAACCTCAGAGGCCATGATCCTAATCTTTGAGACAAAACAGCTTTTCTTCTAATTTCCTTGGTCTCTTCAACTTCTGCCAATTACTACCCAATGGCAAGGACCTCTACCAGGAAGCTTCCTGCCCAAAGGCACTCAGATTTCTCACTCCATGGGCTGGCAAGCTCAGTCTAATGTTGATCTTTTCTACCAGTTAGTGCCCTGAGACAACCCACTCTGCCAAGAAGCCTCCTCTCAAAGGCATTCTACTTTTTCACTCAGTGGGCTACCAACCCCACCTCTCTGTCTTGTGCTAGTCTCTCAGCTCTGCTGCCATCATCTCTTTGCCAGTCATTGTGCCAGTTTCTTTGCCAGTCTCAGCACATGGATCTCATGTGGAACTCCTGCTTCTGTATTTTAGGTATATGTTAGAGCAGCACCCCTATCTCTTGGTAACAAATTCTGCCTGATTCTCTCTTGTTGCTATAACAGGCATACAACAAGTGAATGCCTTAACAAACAGGAATTTATTCTCTTACAGTTCAGGAAACTAGAAGTCCAAACTCAGAGTGCTGATTCTGGGGACTGGATGAAGGTCCCTTGACCTAGGGCTTCATCTCTTCCTCTAATGTCTGGCCCACCGGAGTTAGAGGTGTCTCTTAACTCAGATAGCTCCTGGGTGCTGAAACTGACAAACCCCGGGTTGACAGGTAAAATGGCACAATCCCAAAATCAGCAGACAATAAGATAGAACACTGGTTCAAGTCCAGGAACTATCCCAAGATCAGCAGCATCATGGCAGGCCACTGGTTGAGATGAAGACTCTGTCACATGCAGAATCCAAATGTGCCAAAATGTGGAGATATTTCTCAAAGCTTATCCATATATACTGGAATCTAGCCACACTTCAAAGACAACTAATTAGTTGCTCAGAGCAGATTCCACTGTGGAGCTGATTATACCGCATCAAATCTCATCATGGGAAATAACTATATCCAACTGTAATACCACTCAGAACCACAACTTTAACTACCACCAATGCCTTTCCTGCAGTAATTGATATGATCACATAGTTCCTTTCTTTTCATGGATTACATTGATTGTTTTTGTGGTGCTAATCTATTCTTGCATACCTGGTATAAATCCCACTCAGTCTTGGTGTATTATTATTATTATTATTTTTTTTTTTTGATAAGGTGTTGAATTGTGTTGGTTAGGATTTTGTTGAAGATTTTTGCATCTACGTTCATGAGGGATGTTAATCTGCAGTTTTCCTTTTTAGTAGTGTAGCTGTCTTTG
>NW_006922108.1:0-1327 GCF_000298275.1 Orycteropus afer afer | reverse complement strand
GCTATGTCCCCAAGGTTTTGGTACAATGTGTTTTCATTATCACTTGTTTCTGGGAATTTTTTAATTTCACTTTTTATTTCTGTTACCCAGTAGTTCTTAACAACAACAATGCAACACACTGATTGAGTTGGATCCAACTCATAGTGACCCCTCCTTGGGTTTCTGAGGAAGTATCACTACAGAAGTAGATTGCCCAGCAGCACATTATTCAGTATCTGTCTGTCTATCTATCTATCTATCCATCTATCATTTATCTATTCCTCCCCCTCTTTTGTCTTCCTATTATTGATTTCTAATTTTATAGCATTGTGATCTGAGAAGATGCTTTGTAGTACTTTCACATTTTTAAGTTAATTGAGGCTTGTTTTGTGGCCTAACATATGGTCTATTCTGGAGAATGATCCATGAGTACTGGAAAAAAAAATATATATATATCTGTGTTATAATTTTTTGGAGTGACATATAATTAGCAGATTATATGTCTTTGAGGTCAAATTTTTTTATTGTGTTGTTGAGATCTTCTTTATCTTCATTGGTTTTATTTTCTAGCTGTTCTGTCTTTCATCAGAAATGGTGTGCTAAACCCTCCAATTGCTATTGTAACATTGTCTATTTCTCTTTTCAATTCAGATAATGTCATCTCACAACTCATCTGGTTTTTGGTCATCTTGTGTTCAATATATCAATTCTATTCTTCAGATGGTCTCTAAATTCCAGTAGAGCATAATTGAAGTCATGGTTTGTAGTAGTAGGTCATAGATGTGTAGTGACATGCAGATGTTGATATAATTTACATGTCATTATCATTGTGAATCTTCTCATATTCTTACTTATCATAATATCTTGTAGGGTCAACTATATTGTTCAATTTTTATCACTCATTTTTTTTTTCCCCCGTTATTACATCCACTTTTCACTTACCAATATGGTTAGGTACCAAAGATACGATTGATACTTGAAAATTGGCATTATGCAAAAATGGAGGATGGCCACATAAGATCGTAAAATTGAAGATGAATATTTCATTACATAACTGCCTGATTACATTAATACATAACTGTCAAACCACATCATTACATAGCTGACAAACCACTATGCATCATGCCTCAGCCAAGTTGACACATAGCCTTAACCATCACAGCCAGTGTTATTCTTACCTCTCACCTCAGTATTAGTTAATTACAGATGTATTTTGTTAATAATATAACTATATTAATATATTAATATAGTTGAGTAAACACCAAAAAGCTAAACTCTTTGCCATCAAGTTGATTCCGACTCAAAGCAACTCCCATTGGTTTTCCAAGGTGGTAAATCTTTATAGAAA
>NW_006922107.1:1933403-1934383 GCF_000298275.1 Orycteropus afer afer | reverse complement strand
ATTGGTTTCCCTTTTCTTTGTTGAAGAGGGTCTGTGCAATCCTTCTGCCTAGTCCGCCATCTTGCCCCGCCTCCAAAATCAATATTTGTATTTACCTCTCTAATAGTGTTCTCTCCTTTTTCCTCCCACCCCTGAAAACCAAAAGAAAATTTCCTCCCATATATAAAACATCCCTTGACTTTTAAAATAATGAACTAATGCAATATTTGTCCTGTGATTGACTTATCTCCCTCAGTATAATCTCCAAGTTATGCATTGTTTTGCAGATTCTATAGTATTCTTTAGGGTTGCATAGTATTACATTGTGTGTATGTACCATAGTTTGGTTATCCATTCTTCTGTTGATAGGCACCTAGGTTGTTTCCATCTTTTGGCTATTGTAAATAGTTCTGCGATGAACATGAGTGTGCATATATCTGTTCTTCTCCTTGCTCTCACTACTTTAGGATATATATCTAGTTATGGAACTGCTGAGTCAAATTGTATTTCTGATTTCAACTTTTTAAAGAGTCACCATACTGCTTTCCACAGTAGTTGTATCATTTTACAGTCCCACCAGCAGTGTATGAGAGTCCCAATCTCTCCACATCGTCACAAGCATTTGTTATTTTCTGTCTCATTGAACTTTGCTGCTAGTGCTGGAGCAAGATGGTATCTCGTTGTTGTTTTGATTTGCATCTCTCTAGTGGCTAATGATTGTGAACATTTCTTCATGTGTTTGTTGGCCACCTGAATATCTTCTTTGATGAAGTACCTAGTCATGTCTTCTGCCCATTTTTTAATTGGATTATTTGTCTTTTTGTTTATTTGCCTTTTTGTTGATGAGGTACTGGAGTTTTCTATAAATTCTAGAGATATATACCTTATCAGATATGTCATTGCTGAATATGTTTTCCCAATCTGTAGGTTCTCTTTTGACTCTTGGAGAAGTCCTTGGAAACACATAAAATTTAATTTTTATAAGGTCCCATTCATCTAGT
>NW_006922107.1:1929646-1931048 GCF_000298275.1 Orycteropus afer afer | reverse complement strand
CTTTATTATGTTGAGGAATGTCTCTTCTATTTCTATTTTGCTGAGAGTTTTGATCAGGAATGAGTGTTGGATTTTATCAAATGCCTTTTCTGCATTGATTGATATGATCATATGGTTCTTTTCCTTTGTTTTATTTATGTGCTGGATGACGTTAATTGTTTTTTCTATATTTGAACCATCCTTGCATACATGGTATGAACCTACTTGGTCATAATATATTATTTTTTGACATGTTATTGGAGTCTATTGACTAGACTTTTGTTGAAGATTTTTGCATTTATATTCATGAGGAATATTGGTCTGTAGTTTCCCTTTTTGCCTGATTTGGATATCAAGGTTATGCTTGCTTCATAAAATGAATTTGGGAGAATTCCAACTTTTTCCATGTTTTGGAATAATTTGAGTAGGATTGGAGTCAGTTCTTCTCTGAATGTTTGGTAGAATTCTCCAGTGAAACTGTCTGGGCCAAGACCTTTTTTTTGTTGATAATTTTTTTTTTTTTAATGACCTTTTCAGTTTCTCCTTTTGTTATGGCTCTGTTCAACTTTTCCACCTCAGTCTGTGTTAGTTTATGTAAGTAGTGTGTTTCTAGAAATTTTTCCATTTCTTCCAGATTTTCAAATTTGCTAGAGTGTAGTTCTTCACAGTATCCTGATATTATCTTTTAATTTCAATTTGTTCTGTTGTGATGTAGCCCATTTCATTTCTTAATTCCTGTTAATTGTATTCTCCCTCTCTTTTCCTTGTTATATTTGTCAGTAGTTTGTCAATTTTATTAATCATTTTAAAAAACCAACTTTTAGTCTTGTTGATTTTTTCTATTGTTTTTCTATTTTCTGTTTATTTTATTTCTGCTCAAATCTTTATTATTTCCTTTCTTCTGGTGACTGTTGGGAGCTCTAGTGGCTTAGCACCTAAGGCATTTGACTGCTAACCAGAGGGCTGGTGGTTCAAACCCACCAGCCACTCCTCAGAATGAAGGTTGGTCAATCTATTTCCGCAGTGATACCGCCTCGGAAGCCCAAGGAGGGGTCACTGTGAGTCAGATCCGACTTGATGGCTGTGAATTTGTTTCTTGTTTTTTTCTGGTCACTGTAGGCTTTCCTTGCTGTTCCTTTTCTAATTCTTGGAAATTTTGGTTTAAAGTGTTGATTTTGGTTCTTTCTTCTTGTTGAATGTGTGCATTTATTGCTATAAATTGGCCTCTGTTCAATGCTTTTGCTGGATCCCAAAGATTTTGGTATGTTATGTTTTCATTCTCATTTGAGTCAAGGAAGTTTTGAATTTCATTTGTTTTTCCTTCTAATATCCAGTAGTTCCTAAGGAGGGTGTTGTCCAGTTTCCATGTGTTTGCTCTTTTCTGTTGATCTTCCTATTGTTGATTTCTAATTTGATAGCATTG
>NW_006922107.1:1928117-1929046 GCF_000298275.1 Orycteropus afer afer | reverse complement strand
CTAAGTATAATTCTTTTGAATTTCTTATCAAGGCGTTACAATGCTGCTTCTTCCTCAGGGATGTGTTCTGGGTCTGTATCCTTCTCCCTTGTTTTTACTGCTTTATCTTTGTGTGTGTGTGTGTGTGTGTGTGTGGATTGTGATGGTCTGTTGTCTCTGAGACATTGTGTGACTTTGTTGTATTTATATTTAATTGGTGATTGTATGTTGGAGTCATTTGCCCAATACTTTTTTTTCTTTCTTTCTTTTTTCTCTCTCTCTTTTTTTTGGATCTATCTGAGTAAGCAGGGTACTGTGCTCCTCTATTTGTTAGTTGTAAGCACTTATGCACTCACCACCCGTCTCCTGATGGGTGTGATAGAGAATGAGAGTGGCTGCACAGATCTCTGTTAACTGTTTGTGAAGAATGGTTAAGGGTGAGTCAGGCTCTTATTGCTGGTCGTGTATCATTGGCCAGTTGGTACAGAAGGAATTGGTAGCTCTCACTCAGTAAGTGGAGCTGCAGGACATGCAGGTGTGGTTGCATCATATGGGCACGGTTGCTCTCTCCCACTCAGATAGACAAAAACAACAATTGAAGAACCATCACAAAAGTAAAAGCAAGTGGACAATATACCACATAAACCCCCAAAACCATCACCAAAAATAGAAAGAAAAAAAAAAAAAACAGAGGAAAGGCAATAAATGAGAGAAAATATTTTAAGAAATACTCAAAAAAGACAAAAGAAATATGCATAGAAAAAGGGGGAAAAACCCACAATATCTGGGGAGGGAGGAATAGGAGGAAGGAGGTAGAGTAGGAAAATAATGAAGAAAAATGGGAGGAATGCAAAAAGAAAAACAAAGAATGGGGAGAACCACAAGAAAGAAAAAAAAAATGGCAACCAGGAACAGGGAAGAAAGGAAAAGCTGAAAACTAGAACCTGGGA
>NW_006922107.1:1921679-1926792 GCF_000298275.1 Orycteropus afer afer | reverse complement strand
GACTCTGTGTATTCCTTCCTTTTTCTTTTGATGTTTCCTGCATCATTCAATATTTTGCCATAGCATCTTTCAATATTGCAGCACAAGGCTTAAATTTTTTCCTCAGTTCTTTCAGCTTGAGAAATGCCAAGCCTGTTCTTCCCTTTTGGTTTTCTTACTCCAGGACTTTGCACATTTCATTATAATAATTGACTTTGTCTTCTCGATCTGCCCTTTGAAATTTTCTGTTCAGCTCATTTATCTTGTCATTTTTCCATTTTCTATAGCTACTCTCCATTCAAGAGCAAGTTTCAGAGTGTCTTCTGACATCCATTTGGGTCTTTTCTTTCTTTCCTGTCTTTTTAATAAACTTTCGCTTTCTTCATGGATGATGTTCTTGATGTCATCCCACACTTCATCTGTTTTTCATTCATTGGTGTTCAATGTGTCAAATCCATTTTTTAGATGGTCTCTAAATTCAGATGGGATATAATTAAGATCATATTTTGGTTCTTTTGGACGTGTTTTAATTGCCTTCAGCTTCAATTTGAACTTGTATGTGAGCAATTAATAATCTGTTCCACAGCCAGCCCCTAGCCTTCTTTTGGCTGAAGATATTGAGCTTCTCCATTGCCCCTTTCCACATATGCAGTCGATATGATTGCTGTGTATTCCATCTGGTGAACTCCACTTGCATAACTGTCATTTATGTTGTTGAAAAAAGGTGTTTGCAATGAACAAGTCATTGGTCTTGCAAAATTCTATCATGTGGGGGCAACATGGCAGATGTAGCAGAGGCAGCGACCTCCAGGACCCACATGAATGGTGACTTGGACATGGACAACAGGGAGGAAGGAGCTGCCTCTCCAAATGAGGAGGCAGAAAAAGAAAAAAAATAGAAGAAGAAGAAGAGTAAAGGAGCTTTTGCATGGCAACAAAAAACTGATGAAGAATCAGGAACTACAGTTGATGAGGTAGCAAAACAATTAGAAAGACAAACATTAGAAGAGAAAGAAAGAGATGATGATGATGAAGATGGAGATGGTGATGGAGATGGAACAACTGGAAAGAAGAACAAAAGAAGAAGAAGAGAGGACCAAAAGTTCAGACAGACCCTCCCTCAGTTCCAATATGTGGTATGTGTATCCTAATGGTATATTTCTCAAAGGACAAGAGTGTGAGTACCCATCCACACAAGATGGGCAAACAGCTTCTTGGAGAACTACTGGTGAAGAAAAGCAAGGATTAGATCAAGCTAGTGATGAGATTTGGAATGATTTTTGAGAAGCTGCAGAAGCACATTGACAAGTTAGAAAATATGTTATGAGCTGGATTAAGCCTGGGATGACAATGATAGAAATCTGTGAAAAGTCATGCAAGCTAATAGAAGAGAATGGTTTGAATGTAGGTCCTGTATCTCCTACTGGGTGTTATCTCAATAACTGTGCAGCCCATTATACTCCCAATGCTGGTGACACAACAGTATTACAGTATGATGACATCCGTAAGATAGATTTTGGGACACATATAAGTGGTAGGATTATTGACTGTGATTTTACTATCCCTTTTAATCCCAAGTACAATATGTTATTAAAAGCTGTAAAAGATGCCACTAACACTGGAAGAAAGTGTACTGGAATTGATGTTCATCTGTGTGATGTTGGTGAGGCCATCCAAGAAGTTATGGAATCCTATAAAGATGAAATAGATGGGAAGACATATCAAGTGAAAACAATTCCATAATCTAAATGGACATTCAATTGGGCCACGTAGGATACATGCTGGTAAAACAGTGCCCATTGTTAAAGGAGGAGAGCCAACAAGACTGGAGGAAGGAGAAGTGTATGTCATTGAAACCTTTGGTAGCACAGGAATAAGTGTGCTTCATGATAATATGGAATGCTCTCATTACATGATTTTGATGTTGGACATGTGCCAATAAGCGTTCCAAGAACAAAACACTTGTTAAATGTCATCAATGAAAACTTTGGCACTCTTGCCTTCTGTCACAGATGGCTGGATCGCTTGGGAGAAAGCGGATACTTGATGGTTCTAAAGAATCTGTGTGACTTGAATATTGTAGATCCGTATCCACCCTTTTGGGACAAAAATGATCATATACAGCACAATTTGAGCATACCATACTGTTGCGTCCAACATGTAAAGAAGTTGTCAGTAGAGGAGATGATTATTAAACTTAGCTCAAATGTCACCTCAACACCTTTATTTTCTAAGCTTTGTTGCAATATATTATATCAGATTTAATGTGCAACATATTGTCTGTTTTAACAGTGGACCTATGTAATATTTTATTCGTGTTTAAAAAGGAGGGAATTTGATCAAAGGCAAACCTTCTAATGTAATTTAATTAACCAAGTAAAAAGCTTTCAGGACTTTCAGAAATTTTAACTGCTTTCCCCTACCATCTAGGAAAATTCTATAAAGCTCAAATTATTTAGCAATGAGTAATACATTTTGTTTCAAACACTTAAGGGATGATTTTCAGGTATTTATATTACCATATTCCAACTTGGATGCTTTGAATGACTACAATCAATTCTGCAACTATGCCTTCTGGAACTGCTTTATAACCTTTCTGAAACCCATTTAAAAAAAAATAGACATTTTCAGATCTGAAAAAAAAAATTATATCATGTGATCTCCAGTGTTGTTTCTATCACCAAGGCCATATTTTTCAAGTACTGGTGATTCTTCTTTGTTTCCAACTTTTGCATTCCAATCACCAGTGATAATTAACACATCTTGATTGCATGTGAGGTCAATTTCAAACAACAGAAGTTAGTAAAAATCTTCAATTTCCTCATCTTTGGCTTTGGTGGTTGGTACATAAATTTTAATAATAATAGTATTGATTGGTCTTCTTGTAGGCATATGGATATTATCCTATCACCGACAGTATTGTACTTCAGGATAGATCTCGAAACATTCTTTGTGATAATGTATGCCACTCAATTTCTCTCCAATTTGTCATTTATGGCATAGTACATCATAGGTTGTCCGATTCAAAATGGCCAAAACCAGTCTATTTCAGCTCACTAATGACTAGCATATCAATCTTTATTTTTGACAACTTCTAATTTTCCTATATTCATATTTCATATGTTCTATGTTCTGATTATTAATGGATGTTTGCAGCTGTTTCTTTCCATTTTGAGCCATGCCACATCAGCAAATGGAGGTCCTGAAAGCTTTACTCCACCCACGTCATTATGGTCTACTCTACTTTGAGGAGGCAGTCATATTTTGAGTGCCTTCTGACATTAAGGATTCTCCAACACTGTATTGGACAGTGTTTCAGGCTGTTCATCAAGTTTTCCAGTCATATACCAGACAGTGCTTACTTCTGTGCATAAGGTTTCACTGGACAATTCTTTGAGAAATGGAAGGCTCATTCCTTCCTCCAAGTCTGTCTTAGACTGGAAGCTTCTCTGAAATGTGTCTGCCATGGGTGACCCTACAGGTTTTTGAAATAGAGGTGGCATAGCCTCCAGCCTCACAGCAACATGCAAGCCATTACAGTATGATAAACTGACAGATGAGTGGTGGATCCTAGGTATCAGTGGGCTGAAATGGACTTATATTAGATATTACGAATCAGACAATCATTTAGTATACTATGCTGGAAGGAAAAATTGATGGCATCACATTCATTCTCAAAAAGAATATTTAAAGATATATTCTGAAGTTCAGTGCTGTTAATGATAGGATAATATCCATAATGTCTACAAGGAGGACCAGATAATATGACTATTATTCAAATGTACACACTAACCACTAAGGCCAAAGATTAAGAAATTGAAGATTTTTACAAACTTCTGCAGTCTGAAATTGACCATACATGCAATCGGGATACGTTGATAATGACTGATAATTGCAATGTGAAAGGTGGAAACAAAGAAGAATCATCCAATCATTGGAAAATAAGGCATTGGTGATAGAAATGACACTAGAAATTGCATGATGTAATTTTGTAAGACCAGCAACTTATTCATTGCAAACACCTTCTTTCAGCAACATAAACCACAACTGTATATGTAAGCCTTGCCACATGGAGTACACAGAAATCAAATTAATTACATATGTGGAAAGAGGCAATAGAGAGGCTCAAGATCCGTGGTGAAAACAAAGCCACGAGCTGATTGTGGAACAGACAATCAATTGCTCATATGCAAGTTAAAGTTGAAGCTAAAGAAATTAAAACAAGTCTGAGTGCCAAAATATGATCTTGATTATATCCCATCTGTAGAGACCATCTGAAGAATAAATTTGATGTATTGAACACCAGTGATCATAGATCAGACGAGTTTTGGGGTGACATCAAGAACATCATACATGAAGAAAGCAAAAGGTCCTTAAAAAGGCAGGAAAGGAAAAAAAGAAAGAATAAAATAGATGTCAGAATACCTCTGAAACATGTTCTTTTGTTGTTGTTGTTGTGATTTGGGTGAAAATTTACAGAGCAAATACACTTTTCATACAGCAGATCACATACACTTTGTCTCATGACATTGACCACAATTTAGCACAATGCAACATCTCCTCTCCCACTTCCTCCCGATAGGTACCACTTCGCTGTGTCCATCCCTCCATGCACTCCTACCCCTTGAGCCGTCTCCCTGTGCCTGAGCAGCCCTTCTTTCTCTCTTGCTTGTTCTCTCTAGGGAGTGTATCTACCTCAGCTAAATGCTCAACTAGTATGCCTGTCTACTGCTTGGCTGGAAGCCACAGGTGTGTGTTCAATTCCAGACCTGAAGGGCAGCTAGGGGTCATAGTCTCAATGGTTCCACCAGGATCCGTCAGGCCAGCAAACCTGTTCCCCGCATTTATTTTCCAAATGATTTTGAGTTTTTTCCACATTATTCCCCCCTATCCAGGATCTCCTACAAAGATTCTCTTCCAAGTGGTTGACAGTAGTAGCTGAGCACTGTCTATTTCTTCTGGTCTCATAGTCGTATAGGCTGCAGATCGGATGGTGTGCCAGTCGCTAGGACTGATTGTTTCCATGAATTTTTGGTTTTCTTCATTCTTCTTGGCTCTGGACGAGGAGAGACCCATTGTTGCATCTAGATGGCAGCTTGCAAGCTTTTACGATCTCATTGCTACTCGCCACAGT
>NW_006922107.1:1899646-1902926 GCF_000298275.1 Orycteropus afer afer | reverse complement strand
TTTATGGCCTAACATATGGTCTATCTTGGAAAAAATTCCATGTGCACTGGAGAAGAATGTATATTGTGTCGCTGTTGGGTGAAGTGCTCTGTAGATGTCTATAAGGCCCAATTGGTGGAGTGTATTATTTAGCTCTTCTGCATCTTTACTGAGTTTCTTTCCAGTTGTTCTATTTTTCAAAGAATGTGGTGTATTAATATCTACCACTATGAGAGTGGAGTCATCTATTTGGCTTTTCAACTCTTTTAAAGTCTGAATTATGTATTTTGGGGCCCTTTTATTGGGTCCATAGATATTTATTATGGTTATATCTTCATGATCAATTGATCCTTTAATCATTATATAATGTCCTTCCTTGTCTCATATGGTGGTTTTTGTCTTAAAGTCAATTTGATCAGAAATTATTAATATTACCACTCCTGCTCTTTTACAGTTGAAACATGCTCTTGAATGGAGAGTAGCTAAAGTGAGTGGAAGAAATGATGACATAAAAGAGATGAACAGCAGATTTCACAGGACGGCTTGAAAAGACACACTAAAATATGATAAAAAATGGGCAAAGACCTGGGAGTAGAAAACCAAAAGGGAAGAACACCCTCAGGATTTCTTCAGCTGAAAGAACTGAACAAAAAGTCAAGGTTTGTGTTGCAATGTTGAGATATTCTAAGGAGCTCTGGTGCCAGTGCCTAAGGCACTTGACTGTTAACCAGAAGGTTAGTGATTCAAACCCACCAGCCACTCCATGAAACAAAAATGATACAATCTACTTCTCTAAAGATTTACTGCACAGGAAAGCCCATGGGAGGGGTCACAGTGAGTCAGTATTAACTTAATTGCAGTTTTTTTTTTAATGGAGAAGATATTGAAAGTGACACAAAAGAAGATGAGAGGAATACACAGAGGCACTGTACAAAAAATAATTAGTTGATATTCAACCATTTCATGAGGTAGTATATGATCAAGAACCTGTGGAACTGAAGGAAGAAATCCAAGCTGGACTGAAGGAATTGGCCAAAAACAAGGCTCCAGGAATGGACGGAATATCCACTGAGATATTTCAACAAAGAGATGCTGAGCTAGAGGCACTTACTCATTTATGCCAAGAAATTTATAATACAGCTATGTGGCCAACCAACTGGAAGAGATAAATATTCGTGCCCATTCCAAAGAAAGGTGAGTCAACAGAATGTGGAAATTATCAAACAGTATCATTAATATCATATGCAAGTAAAATTTTGCTGAAGGTAAATAAAAAATGGTTGCAGCAGTATATTGATAGAGAGCTTCTCAAAATTCAAGCTGGATTCAGAAGAGGATGCAGAATATGGAATATAATTACTGATGTCAAATTGATCTTAGCTGAAATCAAAGAATACCAAAAAGATATTTACCTATGTTTTCTTGACTATGCAAAGACATTCGACTATGTGGATCATAACACGTTATGGAAAATATTGTGAAGAATGAGAATTCCAGAACACTTAATTGGACTCATGAGGAAACTACATAGATCAGCACGCTGTTGTAAGAACAGAAGAAGGGGATATGACATGGTATAAAATGAGGAAGGTGTACCTCAGGGTTGCATATTTTCATCAAACTTATTAAGTCTGTATGCTGAGCAAATAATATGAGAAACGGACTATATGAAATGGACTATATGAAGAAGAACAAGGAATTAGGATTAGGAGAAGACATATTAACAACCTGCTATATGCAGATGACACAACCTTGCTGAAAGTGAAGGAGACTTGAAACACTTACTGATAAAGATCAAAGACTACAGTCTTCACTATGGAATACACCTCAACATAAAGAAAAGAAAAATCCTCACAACCTGCCCAATAAGCAATATCACAATAAATGGAGAAAAGATTGAAGCTGTCAAAGATTTCCTTTTTCTTGGGTTCATAATCAACACCCATGGAAGCATCAGTGAAGAAACCAGACATCATATTGCACTGGGCAAATCTGCTACAAGGGATATGATTAATGTGTTCAAGAGTAAAGATGTCCGTATAATGGCTAAGATGAGCGTAACCAAGCCAAGGTATTTTCAATTGCCTCATATACGTGTGAAATCTGGACAAAAAGAATAAGGAAGTCTGAAGAAGAGTAGATGCTTTTGAATTGTGGTTTTGGCAAAGAATGCTGAAAATACCACAGAAGAATGAATAAATATGTCCTGGAAGAAATGTGCCCAGAATGCTCCTTAGGTGTGAAAATGGCCAGAATTTGCCTCACCTACTTTGGCCATGTTGACAGAAAGGGACATATTTCTAGAGTAGATATCATGCTTGGTAGAGTAGACGATCAGTGAAAAAAGGGGAAGACTCTCAATGAGATGGATTGACATAATTGCTGCAATGAGGAGCTCAAGCATAGGAATGAGTTTGAGGATGCCACAGGACTGGGCAACGTTCCATTCTATTTTACACGGGGGCTCTATGAATCAGAGCCTACTCCAAGGCACCTAACAACAACAACATAAGGTGAACATTAACACCAGGGAAGTACACGCTCAGAACCTTCAACCATTCAGAAATCAAAAGAGCAATTTTGTCCTAAGGACAAAATTCAAAAGGCATGAAAGGTTAGGAAAGAAGTGGATGGAAATCAGAAGCACAAGGAGGAAGCAAAATGAGTGATTTACATTGTGGTGATTGCAATCAGTTACACGAAACAAAATGTGTATGAATTTTTGAATGGAAAACTGATTTGCTCTGTAAACCTTCACCCAAATCACAATTGGGGGAAAAAAAAAAAGATTACTTTGACTGTTCGGGCCCTCCATAAAATTTTGAGGATTTGCTTTCCCATTTCTGCAAAGACTGCTGGAATTTTGGTGGTGATTGTATTAAATCTATAGATTGCTTTAAGTAGTGCTTTGGTTCTCTAATGCTATTATAACAGAAATAGCACGAATGGATGCCTTTAACAAACAGAAATGTATTCCCTTACCATTTAGGAAGCTAAAGGTCCAAATTCAGAGTGCTGGCTACAGTAGCTGGATGAAGATTCCTCAACGTTGGGCTTCAGCTCTGCCTCTTATTCACTGGATCTCAAAAGCCTTCTAGTAACTTATGCAGTTGCTGGCTGTTGAGGCTGACGAACCCAAGGTCAGCAAGTAGCATGGCACAGTCCCAAGATCAGCAGGCACCATGGCAGGCCATTGAGATGAAGACTAAGGCAAATGTAGGATCCAGATGTTCCAAAAAGCTGGAGAACTTTCTCAAAGCTTCTCCTTATATACTGGAAGCAGGCCACCCACTGAAGGCAA
>NW_006922107.1:1898026-1899270 GCF_000298275.1 Orycteropus afer afer | reverse complement strand
CAGAATTTTTTTTTTTTTTTTTTTTTAGCTCTAGTAGCTCTCTTGCGGAATCCTTAGAGTTTTTCTTATGTACGATCATGTCATCCGTGAAAAAAAAAAAAAAAAACCTCACTGATGTCCAGTCAGATCTGACTCATAGCGATCCCTCCTTGGGTTTCTGAGGCAGTATCACTATAGAAGTAGATTGCTTAATCTGCCTTCTGAGGAATGGCTGGTGGGTTTGAACCACCAGTCTTCTGGTTAGCAATCAAATGCCATAGGCACTACGCCACCAGAGTTCCTGAAAAGGATACTTTTATTTCTCCATTCCCAAGTTAGACACATTTTATTTTTTTTCTTGCCTTTTAGCACTGGTTATTACTTCCAGTAATCATCCAATAGCAGTGATAAGAGCAGGGATCATTCTTTTTCCTGACTTAAAGGAAAAAGGTTTTAGTCTTTCTCCATTGTGTTTGACGTTAGCTCTTAAATGGCTTTATAATATTGGGGAATTTCCCTTCTATTCCCGGCTTGTTGAGTGTCTTTATCATGAAGGACTCTTTGATTTTGTCAAATATCTTTTCTGTATAGATTGCAATGATTGTGACATTCTCTTTCTGTGCTTGATTAATGAGTTGTATTACTAAATTCTTTGATTTTCTAATGTTGAAACACCCTTGCATTCTTGGGACAATTCCCACCTGATGGTGGTGTATAAGGTTGTTAAAGTGCTTCTGGATTCTATTTACTAGTATTTTGTTGAGGATTTTTGTATCTATATTAATAGGGTTATTGCTCTGTAGTTTCCTTTTCTTGTGTGGTCTTTGTCTGGCTTTGATTAAGGGCAATGATCACCTCATTGAATTAGTTAAGAAGTGCTCCCTCCTTTTCTATTTTTTAAGAAAAGTTTGAGAAGATTTGAAGTAACTTCTGTAAATGTTTGGGAAAATTCCCCAGTGAAGTCATGTTCCAGAACTTTTCTTTGTGGTAAGGCTTTGGATTATTATTTCAGTCTCTTCACTTTTTATGGGCCTGTTGAGATTTTTCATTTCCTTTTGGGTTACTGTAGGACTTTTAAGTGTTTCTAGGAATTTGTCCATTTCTCCTAGGAGATCTGATGCTGCTATGGTTAAAATATTGGACTGCTAATCAGAAAGGGAGAATTCTGGTAGCGTAGCGCCTAAGGTACTTGACTGGTAATCAGAAGGCTGGTGGTTCAAACCTACAAGCCACTCCTCGGAAGGAAGGTTGGGCAATCTACTTCC
>NW_006922107.1:1894571-1896843 GCF_000298275.1 Orycteropus afer afer | reverse complement strand
AAGGAAGTTTGGGCAATCTACTTCCATAGAGATACTGCCTTGGAAGAGACACCCAAGGAAAGGTCGCTATGAGTCGCATTGACTCAAGGGCAGTGAGTTTGGTTTTGGAAGTTAGGTGCAGAATGTACTTCTTTGTATCTTACAACAGGTTTTCACTGAAAAGTCTACTCTTTCTAGTATGATAGTTGCTACCCCAGTTTCCTTTTGGTTATTATTTGCATGGGATATATTTTTTTTTCTATCCTTTCACTTTCAACCTATTTGTGTCTTTACACCTAAGATATGTATATTGTAGACAGCATATAGTTGGGTTATGTTGTTTTTATCCATTCTATCACTCTCTGTATTTTGATTGGAGCTTTTAACCCATTTAAATCTACAGTAATTATTGATAAGAAAGGACCGACTTTTATCATTTTGTTATTTTCTTGTATGTGTCTTATATCTTCTATGTCCCTCATTACCTCCAGCATTGGCCTCTTTGGTGTGAACTCTTTTGTTTCCCTTCTCCTTTCCTTCTTTGTACTTTTTAAAATCATTTTCTTTGTGATTATTATAAGGGTTATGCTTAAATTGACAGCAATTTAACTTCAATAATATGCAAAATCTCTATTTTATGTTCCTTCCTGTTTTTGCTATTGTTATCAAATATTATATTTTTAAAGATCATGTGTCTTGAAACATAATTATGTACTTATTTTAATGCATTTATCATTATAAAGCATGAAAGATATGACAACTGTATTTACCAACAAGAAATACTTTGAATCTGGCCTTGATACTTGTAAGGAAATTACCTTTAATTAGTTTTTTTTTTTTTTTTAAATAAATAAATAAGGCTTCTAATTACAATCTAGTTTCCTTTCTTTTCCATCTGAAAGAATCCTTTTAGGGTTTCTTCTAGGACTGATCTACTGGTAACTAATTCCATCAGCTTTTTTTTACCTAAGTGTGTCTAAAGTTGGCCCTTATTCTGAAAGAACCATTTTTCTGTATTCTATTCTTGCTTGAAAGTTCTTTTCTTTCAGTTCTTTAAATATGTCATTCCACTTCCATCTTGCTTGCATGATTTCTGAGGAGAAATCAGCACTCTGTCTTATTGAAGGCTCTGGTGATGTAGTCCCTAAGGCATTTGACTGCTAACTAGAAGGCTGGCAGTTCAAACCCACCAGCCACTCCTTGGAAGGAAAATTAGGCAATCTACTTCAATAGTGATATTGCCTCGGAAACCCAAGGAGGGGTCGCTATGAGTAGGAGCTGACTCAAAGGCACATAACAACAAGCAACATCAATTTGTTTCCATTGAGTTGCTTTCAAAGTTTTCTCTTAATTTTTGGTTTTTGAGGGTTGATTTTAAAGTGTCTTAATGTGGCATTTTTTTAGTTTATACTACTTGGAATTCATTTAATTTCTTAGGGTATAATTTCCTGTCTTTAGTCAAATTTAGGAAAATTTCAGTCACTATTTTTTCTGTGACTCTTTCTTCCTCTTTCTCTCTTCTCCTTCTGGGACTCTATAAGTTATGATTAGTCCATTTCTTGGTGCTACACAGTGCCTTAGACTCTGTTTACTTTTCTTCCTTTTTTTTTTCTTTTTGTTCTTCAGACACAATAATCCCAATTTCTCTGTCTTCAAGTTTGCTGATTCTATCTTCGACCAATTCACATCTCTTGTTGAATTCATATCTCCACTGAATTTTCCTTTCTATTATTTTTTACCTTCAGTAATTCTATTTTTTTAAATTGTATTGATTGAAATTCTTGTTTTGTTTTAATACCATTTTCTGATTTCCTTTAGTTCTTTTTCTCTGCTTTCTTTTAACTCTTTGAGCATATATAGCACTGTTGTTTTAAAGTCTTTGTTGAGAAAGCCCATTATCTGTCCTTTCCAAGGAATAATTTTTATCATTTAATTTTGATCTTTTGTATGAGCCATTCTTTCTTATTTCTTCACATGCATTGTGATTTTTGTTTGTTTGTTTTTGTTTTTGAAACAAGGACATTTAACAATTATACTGTGGTACCATTGAAATAAACTTCTTCTCCTTCCTTAATATTTGCCCTTCATTATCATCACTGTTAGTATTATCTCAAATTGTTGAAGGTTGTAGTTCTGCACTTCAACACCAGAGTCTCTGCCTTATACATTTGCTGTGTCTGCTTCCTTCTTAAAGTGCCAGCTGTCACTGCTTCATCACTAGGCTACCTGAGTGGAAGTGCTGGCTGTGCTTCTCCAGTACAATATTCTCAGTTTTGGAGTAGCTGCTATGACT
>NW_006922107.1:1892228-1894001 GCF_000298275.1 Orycteropus afer afer | reverse complement strand
TGATACTGCCTTGGAAATGCAGGAGGGGTTGCTATGAGTTGGCTCTGACTCAATGGCACATAACAACAACAACAACATGAGTTATTTTGAAATTTCAAATTTTTGTGTAGTTTTCAAATGCCCTTTCATCATTTCTTTCTTATTCCACTTGTTTATGGTTTAAGATAATATTTTGTGTAATATCAACATTTGTAAAGTTATTCAGTACTGTTTTATGACATAATATATACTCTCTCCTGAAGAATGTTCCATTTGTGTTTGACTAAAGTGTGTATTCATATGCTGTTTTTTTGAGTGTTCTATAGATGTCTTATAGGTTAAGTTGGTTGATAGTGCAGTTTACCTGTTCTGTACAGTTGCTAATTTACTTTGTAGTTGTTCTAATCATTGAGAGTGAAGCATTGAAATCTCCATTACTACTTTTGGCTCATGCACTTCTCCCTTCAATTCTCTGATTTTAGATTTCATGAGTTTGATTAGTATATTGTTAGGTGCATATATGGTTATAAGTTTAATATCTTCCTGTGAATTTGACTCTTTTATAATTATAAAATTTTCATCATTGTCTCTAGTAAAAAACTTTGTTAAAATCCATGTTTCTTATGTTACAATATCCACTTTCTTGGTTTCTTTTTACATGGTAAATAATTTTCCATCCTTATATTTTTGAACTATTTGTATTCTTGAAACTAAAATGTATCTCTTGTATACAGCATGTATTTATATGCTATTTCTTTACCAATATGCCAAACTGTACCTTCTGATTGTAGTATTTCATCCATTTATATATAATGTAATTACATATAAGGGAATATCCAAATCTGCCATTTTGCTATTTGTTTTCTACATATTTATGTCTGCTTTCTTCATCTGTTTCTCTATCACTATTTTCTTTTATGTTAAATTCATATTTTCTAGTGTACAATTTTAATTCCCTTGTTTTTCATTTTACAATATTTTCAGTTAGCTTCTTAGTGGTTGTTGTGGTGATTGATATTAGCATCTCAAATTAAATCAATCTAGTTTTTATTAGTACTAATTTTACCTTTATCTATATATCATATTTACCTAGGTAGTGCTCAAATAATTTTTTAGAAGGATCAACACAAGCCTAGTTCCTATGAGATGGAGGTTAAAGATGTCCCAAATGTCCATCTTTTCTAAACTGATGTACTACTCCATCATCTCCAGCATCAGTTCATTCTCCTCCCCTCAGTACTCTCTCTTTCTCATTGTAGTGTTCCATATTTCACTTTGACATCTCACAAAAATCACAAACTGCAAATAAAAGGGCTCCTGTGGTGGTGGAGGCTGTCAAGTCCTAAATCTGTAGGTCAAGTGTTGCTCTGGAGGAGTCTCCTCACTCACATGGTTGCAGGGGGTAATCAACCCAAATTGGCAGGTGAGATGACTGGCTGCTGTCTCAAGTCCCATGAACTGGGGGTGAGATGTTGATGAAGTAGATGAAGCATCCAGAGCAAGAGAGAAAACTTTGCCAGAACATTCACACATATACCCTCAGGGAAACTAAGGGCGATGACCTGAGCAAGGCGGGACTCAATATACATCCCACCCTAATCCTGCCTCATCCACACAACAGACACCTCATCCCCAAATACAAAAATGACCACAGTCTTGGAAGCTAAGATTTGCATCACAAAATGGAGGACTATGGCTAAAATGGCCATATTAAACAATTCACTGCACTGCAGGTAGGTACCTTTGTTGGTGTTTTTTATTTGTTCATGTGAATTTAAGTTATCACCTAGTATC
>NW_006922107.1:1891579-1892024 GCF_000298275.1 Orycteropus afer afer | reverse complement strand
AATTTTCTCAGTATTTACATTCTGGTTGTTCCATTTCCATTAATCTAGTTTCCCTGTCCCTTTACATTCTCATCTTTGTTTAAACTAATATTTGACCATATAGTTACATATAACTTTCTTTAAAGATGTATAGTACTTACATGTGATATTCATTATTTTTTGAGCCAATTTGTTATTTAGCTGCAAGATGACCTCAAAGATTAGCTTTGGTTCAAGGTTTGAAGAGTATCTCAGGGCAATAGTCTAGGGGTTTCCTCCAGTCTCAATCAGTCTGATAGATCTGATTTTGTTTTTGTTTTTTTGGAAATTGAGTTCTGTTCTACATTTGTCTCCCATTCTATCTATTGTGATCTTGTCAAACATGGTTTGTAGTCATAGCCAGGCACCATCTAATTCTTCTTGTCTCAGGGTAGATGAGGCCATGGTTCTTCCATACCATTTGTCT
>NW_006922107.1:1884784-1891060 GCF_000298275.1 Orycteropus afer afer | reverse complement strand
ACACAAATACACACACATGCAAAGAGAGAGATAAAAAAAAAATCTGTCTCACTGGTTCTGTTTACCTAGAAAACTTTGACTAAGTATTTTGTCACCATGAGTAGTTCTAGAGGAACAAAATCTTAAGGATGAGTTTTCTGAATTTGTTTTAGGGCTTCTTAAATTTATTCTCAAATCTTGTTAAATTTAAAGGCATTGATGACTCTATTCTTAGTAGCAAAGAGGATATTGATAGTCCATGTCATGGTGTAGTGATAGAGATATGCAAAATATCACCAACGGACATGCCTAATTAAATACTTAGGAGAGGCAAGGTTCTGAGTGATCATATATCTGATACCGCAGAACATTTTTTTTAAAGAGTGACAAGTATACCTTGGCTGGTTGCTCCTACTTGTGCTAGAAAAATGGGAAAGAAAAGGTTGAGATCAGTACTGCATGTTTGACCTGAAAATTATGTGTACCCTGATTAAAAAAAAAAAAAAAAAGTCTTATGTCTTGTAATCACAAGGCCGAATTTGCTGAGAAGCAAACTCAGAGTCTCATTCTATGACTGGCTGAATTACAATGCCAATTGAATTCCCAACATTTTAAGGAGTTTGGTGTTAAAGTAAGGACATTAATTGTGAAGAAAGAGGATTCTTAAAATTGGAATGGGGACATGTGGTCAGAAACATATGAAGCTTGGGACATTAAGCCCCTAAATTCAGTTAAGTCTGAGAAGTAGCCCTTTTACCTCCATCTGAAAAGAGTTATCCAGCTTTGCCTGAAAAACCTTCCCTTAGACAAATGCCTTGAAAGACACTTCTGATTATCTTCAGACCCACTCTACCACCAGCCTTTTCTTCTAGCCTTACAACTGTACTGAAGTCCCAGAGGTATCAAAAGATGAAGTACAAAGTATAGCCAGTGAAGAAGTATACTCTGCTCCAAAAGAACTACTTGAATTTTCTAATTTATATAGACAGAAATCCAGACAATATGTGAGGGAATTGATACTAAGGGTTTATAATATTGACAGAAGGGATATACAATTTGATCAGCCCTTATTAATTGATAATGGGCTCTCTAACCATAGGTTCTCGGAAGGAAGGTTAGGCAATCTACTTCCATAGTGATACCGCCTCGGCACCCCAAGGAGGGGTCTCTATGAGTCGGGTCTGACTTAACAGCACATAACAACAACAACAAACATAGGTTCTGCTTTCAGTGTTTGTGCTTGAGGGTTTAAAATGGATCTCTGTAACTGTTTAGTTGGTTGGTTGACTGAAACATGTACCAATAAGTGGCCCACACTAAATGAAGGTGAAATATCAGACTTGCTTTGGTATATTATAGAAATAAGTATCCAAACTTTGGGAAATTAGAATGGTAGACTGTATTCAACTTGTCAGAGTCACCCACCCACCTCAGTAGTGTCCAGAGTATCACAACCCTGAGGAATACATTTGTGAAGGAAACTCTAGCACCCATGAATATTACTATAATTGTTTTGCTCTGTAAGTCAGATATTACATTTAGAACTGCTGACACTGAATTAAGAAATCTAAATACAATGGAGTGTCTTCGTTATCTAGTGCTGTTATAACAGATATATCACAAGTAGGTGGCTTTAACAAGCAGAAACTCAAAGCATCAGCTCTAGAGGAAGGATTTCTCTCCAACAATTCTGAGGGAAGGTTGTCTCTTTTCTCCTTCTGTTCCTCGGTTTCTTGGTGATCATCATGTGACTTGCCAGCTATCTCCCTCCATCTGTGCTTGCTTTCTTTTCTATGCTTAACCTGCTCTTTTATATCTCAAAATTGATTACCTTAAGACACACCTTACACTGATATTGTCTCATTAACATAATAAAGAAAGTCTTATTCCCATTGGGGATTACATCCACAGGTAGGGGTTTGGGATTTAAAGCACACATTTTTGGTAGACACAATTCAACCCATAATGGGCTGATTGGATTTCAGGGTGGTAGAAGCCAAGTGACAGAATTTAATCACCAATGCCAAGGTGGGTGTGGTTACTGTAAGGTCGTGGCAAAGAAGAGAGGAGGTACAAAGAGCGGGATAAATAAAAGTTTTATTCTGTGCTCCCAGACTGAGGTTTGTGGGATGCCGAGGGGGGGGCTGGGCGAGGTTCATGGGTCCCTGAGAGGGGCCAGAGAAGTCACGCTGCCCAGACCAGAGGGAGAAGTTTATATAGTTGTATTTTCTCCCTCCCCAGCGGACCTGAGTGGAAGCAGAAGGAAAAAGGCAGGAACTAATCAGGTGGAAGCACTTCATTAGCATAGCCATTAAGGGAGAGGGGAAGGGCCTGTGCTGGTTCAAAGTAAGGCAGGAGCCAATCAGGTGGAAGCTGCATCTGAGTTGGCTTGTTTGTAACTTCTTGCTCAATCTTTTACCTACCTGACTGGCACCGCGTCCTGCCTGACAGTTACCATCATGGACAGCAGATTCAAAAATCAGAATAGTCAGAGTAAAATAGACCTATGAAATCAGTTAATTGATTATGCCCTGGAAATGAAATAGAGAGGGAATCTAAATATTTACTTGTTCTCTGTAAGTAGAAGAGTTGTAGATAAAGCAAACAGAATCTAATTTAAATCAACAAAACAGAGTGATGGCTTATCAATCATATCTGTAATTTGTGCCAGTATATAGATCCACAACTTCTTGAATGGAGGGGAGCTTGGGTCACCTTGAGGAAAGACCCCATTACACTGTCAAAAATGTATGCAGTTAATGTTTCTCTCATTCTTCCCCAAAAGTATCTACAGCCTTTTATTAGAGTGACTGTTCAGTAGGGAAGAGGAAATCATCAGGCTTTTTGAGGATTACTGGACACTAGTATTAACTTTGCATTCATTCTGGAAAAGCCTGGTGGATTTTCGGTTGTATGTAGGAAAATTGTATCACATGAGGAGGAAATGTGACATTCTTGTCTTTATTTAAAGAGTAAGTATGGTTTAAGGAGATTTGTATGTTTTCCATGTTGACAAGGGGTGGACTGTGATTGATAATTTTATGTGCCATCTTGACTAGGCTATAGTGCATAGTTGTTTGGTCAAACACTATTTGGGATGCCATTATAAAGTAGTTATATATGATTAAATCACTTGACCTTAAGTAAAGGAGACTACCCTCCATTATGTGGGTGAGCCTCATCCAACTAGTTGAATGTTTTCAGACAAAAAGGGAGTTTTCCCTAGGGTGTATTCTGCCTCCAGACAATAAAAAGTATTTTTTTCCTTATTTCCTTATATCTTCACTCTTCCTGTGGCTTGATCTACAGAAATTGAGCTTCAGGCCTGCAGAAATCACCACTCATCTGTCAGGTTGTCATACTATGGTGGCTTGCATGTTACTCTGAGGCTGGAAGCTATTCCACTGGCATTTCAAATACCAGCAGAATCTCCCATGGGGGACAGATTTGGGTGGAGTTTCCAGTGTAGTTCCTAATGTATTTGACTGCTAACCAGAAGGATTGCAGTTCAAACCCACCAGCCACTCCTTGGAAGGAAGATTATACAATCTACTTCCATAGTGATACCACCTCAGAAACCCAAGGAGGGGTAGCTATGAGTTGAATTGACTCAATGGCAGTGAGTTTGGTTTTGGTTTCCAGACTAAGACAGAATTGGAAGAACATTGCTGCAATCCACTTCTGAAAAAAATTGGCCACCAAAAACCTTATGAATAAACAGTGAAACATTGTCTGATATAGTGCTGGGAGATTAGCCCCTCAGGTTGGAACATACTCAAAATATGACTGGAAAAGAGATTCTTCCTCAAAATAGAGTAGACTTTAATGAGGAGGATGGAGTTTTGGGGACCTTCTTTTGCTAATGGGGCATGACTCAATATGGGAAATCAGCTGCAAACCTTCATCAATAATTGGAACACATAATGTACGAAATATGAATCTAGGAACATTGGAAGTTGTCAAAAATGAAATAGAATGGATAAAGATTGGTATCTTAAGCATTAGTGAACTGAATAGACTAGTATCAGCCAAATTGAATTAGACCATCATATGATCTACTATGCTGGGCACAACAAATTGAAGAGGAATGGCCATGTATTCATCGTGATAAAGAACATCTCAAGATCTATCCTGAAGTACAATGCTGTCAGTGGTAGGAAAATATCCATATATCTACAAGGAAGACAAGTTAACATGACTATTATTTGAATTTATGCACCAACTAGTAAAGCCAAATACGAAGAAATTGAAGATTTTTTCCAACTTCCGTGGTTTGAAATTGACCAAACATGCAATTTTATTACTGGTGGTTGGAAGTGAAAGCTGGAAACAAAGAAGAATCATCAGTAGTTGGAAAATATGGCCTTAGTGATAGAAATGATGCTGGAGATCATATTATAGAATTTTGCAAGAACAATGACTTATTCATTGGAAATACCATTTTTTTTCAACGTAAATAGCACCGACACACATGGATCTCACCAGATAGAATACATAGGAATTAAATCAATTAAATCGACTACATCTGTGGAAAGAAGCAATGGAGAAGCTCAATATCATGAGTCATAACAAGGCCAGGAGCTGGCTGTGAAACAGAATATCAGTTGCTCATATGAAAGTTCAAGTTGAAGCTGAAGAAAATTAAAACAAGTCTATGAGAGCCAAAATGCAACGTTGATTATATACCATCTGAATTTAGAGTCTATCTGAAAAACAGATTTGACACAATGAACACCAATGACCGAAGACCAGATGAGTTTTGGGATGACACCAAGACCATCATACATGAAGAAAGAAAAACGTTATTAAAAAGACAGAAAATGAAGAAAAGATCAAAATGATTGTCAAAAGAGACACTGAAACTTGAACAGAGAATACCTAAAATGAATGAAAGAAATGATGAAATAAAAGAGCTAAAGAGAAGGTTTCAAAGGACAGTTTGAGAAAACAAAGTATTATAATGAAATATGCAAAGACCTGGAGTTAGAAAACCAAAAGGGAAGATCATACTCAGATTATCTCAAGCTGAAAGAACTGAAGAAAAAAAATCAAGCCTCAAGTTGCAATACTGAAGGATTCTATGAACAAAATATTGAATAATGGAGGAAGCATTAAAAGAAAGTGGAAGTATTACAGAGTCACTGTACTAAAAAGAATTTGTTTATATACAGCTATTTCAGGAGGTAGCATATGATCAAGAACTGAGACTATGGCCTCTAGATGCCCTTCAGGTCTGGAGTTGAAAATACATCTCTGACTTCCAGCCAAACAAAAGACAGGCATAGGAGTTGAACACTTATCTGAGGTGGATTCACTCCTTGGAGAGAACAATCATGGGAGAAAGAAGGGCTGTTTATGCACAGGGAGACAGCTCAGGGGGCAGGAGTGCATGGAGGGTGGACACAGGGAAGAGGTAACTGTCGGGAGGAAGTGGGAGGGGAGCTCTTCCATTGGGGTAAATTGTAATCAATGTCATGAGACAAAGTATGCAAAGTGCATGTGAATTTCTGTATGGAAAGTGAATTTGCTCTGTAAATCTTCACCCAAATCACAATTAAAAAAAAGAAAAAGAAAAAGAACTGATGGTATTGAAAGCTGCACTGAAGGAACTGATGAGAAACAAGGCTCCAGGAATTGGTGGCATACCCTTTGAGATTGTTTAAGCAAACAGATGCAGTACTGGAGGCGCTTACTTATTTATGTGAAGAAATTTGGAATACAGCTACCTGGCCAAGTGAATGGAAGAGATCCATATTTGTGTCCATTCCAAAGAAAGGTGATCCAACAGAATATGAAAATTATCAAAAAATATCATTAATATGACATGCAAGTACAATCTTCTTGAAGATAATTAAAAAGTGGTTGCAGCAGTATATTGATGCAGAACTTCCAGAAATTCAAGCTGGATTCAGAAAAGGACATGGAATAAGGGATATCATTGCTGATGTCAGATGGATCTTGGCTGAAAGCAAATAATATAAGAAAGATGTTTACTTGTGTTTTATTGATCATGCAAAGGCATTTGATTGTGTGGATCATAACAAATTATAGATAACATTGAGAAGAATAAGAATTCCATCACAGTTAATTGTTCTCATGAGGAACCTGTATATAGACCAAAAGGCTGTTGCTTGAACAGAAGAAGGGGATACTGCATGGTTTAAAATCAGGAAGGGAGTGTGTCAGGGTTGTGTTCTTTCACCATATTTATTTAATCTGTATGCTGAGCAAATAATCTGAGAAGTTGGAGTATATGAAGAATGCAGCATCAGAATTGGAAGAAGACTCATTAACAAT
>NW_006922107.1:1880939-1884364 GCF_000298275.1 Orycteropus afer afer | reverse complement strand
AAAATATCTTTAACTCCCAGAAGAACAACAGATCTATGCTGGACAAATTGCAGCCAGAATGCTCCTTGGAAGCAAGAATGGCCAGACTTTGTCTCCCCTACTCTGGTCACATTTCCAGAATGGACCATTTTCCAGAGAAGGATATCATGCTTCTTAAAATAGAGGGTAAGTGAAAAAGGTGAAGCCTCTCAACAGATGGATTGACACCGTGGCTGCCACAATGAGGATTTTGAGGATGCCAGGGGACTGGGAAGTGTGTCATCCTGTTGTACATAAGGTCACTATGAGTCAGAGCTGACTCAATGGCTCCTAACAACAACAACACATATCTAAAAGTTTAATTTAAATTATTATAATTTTCAATTCCATTTTATTCCTTTCTATAATTTTTATTTATTGATATTCTCTATTTGGTGAAACTAAGTTCCTTTAATTATTTAGTCATGGTTTTCTTTACTTTTTTGAAAACATTATAATAGCTAATTTAAAGTCAGTCTTTCATCTGGTTCACCTCAGGGATAATTTCTAGTGACTACTTTTTTTCAGCCTCTGTATGAGCTAAACTTTCCTGTTTATTTGCATATCTCATAGTTTTTTTGTGTGTGAAAAAGTTGACATATCATAACATGGCAACTCTGGAAATCATATATCCTCTCCCTGCCCATGGTTTCTTTGCTGCTTGTGGGTGTGTGTGTTTGTTTGTTTGGTGCTATTGATTTGTGATTGATTTTTCTAGATGAGTTCTCTAAAGTCTGTGTCCCCTGTAGTCTGAGGCTACTGAGGTCTCTGCTTGGTTAGCTAAGTAGTCAGCTAATTATTGGTCAGGGTTTTCCTTAAACACCTTAAACCAATAAGTCTTTTAAACTTTATCAATGGGCTCTCTGTGTGTGTTGTGCTATGTCTTTAATAATCCAGCAGGCATTTCACATCTTTGCTTTGCCTTCATTTCCTTCTTATTTTTTTATTCAGGATCAGCCAGAGGTGAGAAATTAGAGCCTCTCAGATCCTTTCTGGGCATGTGTATAGCTCTGCATATTTGCATACCTTTTTAGATTCCCAGGAGTATGTCAGAATTTTTCAAAGCTCCACCTGGACATCTTGGTCTATTTAAATATTTGATTGGGCTCTTTTTTGCCCCAATCAATATCATGGTCTTAGGAAGCTGTAATGTTAAACAATTGCACCTGATTCTTTTCTGTAAACACACCAGAAATAGGGATCTCTAAGCCATGTCAAATAAGAGCAACACCCTGTAAGTGGGACTTTTCCAGAGGTTTATCAAATAGGTCAAATTCTGATAATGCTCTTGGGCTGTAATATTTTGCTCAGTTCTAGATCCAGACTCCCCGTCAATTAACTGCAAGGTTGCTGCTCTTCATGGCTGCAGTGTAATAAATTACTTAGTGTGGCTTTTCTAGCCATAAGTCTTTGTAAACTCAGTGGTGGAATTTGCTGTGAGCAACTGAGGAGCTCCTGAATGTAAATGTTATCCACCTGGGGTGTTTCTGTTGGGTGTGGCACAAAGCAGTGTTCTGGGAGGTTCTCTCTCTCTCAGTTGCATAGAATTCTGATGTTACGATTGGTTAGTTTGACCACTCTGCCAGGCTCAACAGGAGGCCTCCTAGAGGCAGAACTCTTTCTGACTGCTGGCTGAGAAGGACGTGCTGCTGAAAGAGACACATGTTCCTGAGAGATACACGCTGCTGGGAAGGAGATGCAAGAGACACACATTGCTGAGTGAGACATCCAGGGACTCGGGACTCACACTGCTGGGAGAGAGACTGTTGGCTGAGAGACAGTGGGCTGAGAGAGAGAGACTGAGCATTTTTCCTGAACTTGAATTGTACCCTGGTGCTTCCCTAATAAAACTCTGTAATCTGTGAGTTCTGTGTAGCCACTGCAGCGAATTATTGAACCCAAGAGAGAGGTGGTGGGTGCTTTGGGAGGAACGGTTGGTAAAAGGGCTGGAGGGAGGCAGCATGTCTGGCCTTGCAGGAATAGGCTTTGGGTTAGTGATGGTGATTCTGTCTTCCTCTTGTGTGGTTAGAGGAGGTCAGAAGATGTGGCCTCCTTGCCATTTTAGCTTGGCTATCAAGGATCTTAGGAGAGGGGTATCTGAATAAGACAAGTTAAAATGCTATAAACCCTGCTGTTCCTATGAAAGTTCAGAGGTTTATATTAGAATAAGCTCTCTTAGAATTGTAATGCTTTGGTTAATTTCTACAGTATTTTTTTATTGCTTTTGTGGAAGAGCAAATTGGCAAAGGTCCTCATTCCATCATTTATTTTTACCTAGATTTTTAAACTGAATTATTGTACTTTACATTTTTTCCATCTTGTTAGTTTTGTCTCATATTCCAGGCTACTGAATTCATTTTCACATATTTATTGCATCATATATTAACTTACCCAATCATATCTGAATGTCCTTATGCCGCTAATTATTTAATTAAGTAATTGGCAATATATTTCAGGCCCCTAGTGGAAGCCTCCTATTATTATTATTCATATGCTTCTCTAATCTTCCCCTTATCACACTGTCCTTACTCTATTGCACAAAGATGAATATCTAAATTCTTGTAGTATATGATTTCAGCAGGATAATATATATAATATTTCATTAATATAGGAGATCTTCTTTTTTAACCTCACATATATATCAGAATTGCATCTTTTACACATTTAAGTTATGCAAATTCAGTTTTATAGATTCTTGTAACAAGATGAAATATAGAGAATAGATACTTCTCATAGAATGAACAAGTCTGCTTGCTTTTCCACTCAATGAGCATATGTCTTGGAGTGATAGTAAAATGGTACATGTGACTCTGCTATCCTCTCACATTTGATCTCAGTTTCAACATACCTCCTACAATGCAAACATCTTGCTATTCTCAGTGTGTTTCTTCTTTTAAGATATGTATTTTTCATTCAGTATGTGGCCTCTAAATGTAATCCGACTATTTCTTTGGGTGCTCAGTGGAAGATGTAGCAATCTGTTCCAACACAGGAGGGAAACTGGTTATGTTGGATTCATTGAGAGATAGTAACTAGCTCTCAAACCTTATACTTTCCTAACATAATTATAACTATATTCTATTTATGCCTTGCCTTATGAGCCAACATTAAAATCCATTCCCACATTCTCTACCCAGATGCATCTATGGCAAATAGCAATACTGGATCATTCCAGGAAAATCTTGCCTTGAACAGTGACAATAGTTTCCATTTATTACTTTGTTTATTTCCCAGCTGATCCCTTAGTGTTGGTGAGAAAATATAAGCCACTTGAGAGGGACATAGCAAGAAATATATCTTATAAAAATTGAATTTATCTCTTTTATCAATTTGGTGCTCTTTCCTGGATATGTATAAGATTTTGTCTTCTTATTTCAGTTTTACTAAACATGACCAGTATTTCCAGT
>NW_006922107.1:1878381-1880164 GCF_000298275.1 Orycteropus afer afer | reverse complement strand
TTAGCCACTATGCTACCAGAGCTCATATATATATATATATATAAATTGGTAGAGAAGATTTGATAATGTTAAAAAGTATATAGGCAAAGTGAAGTTCTCTTTTTCTGTCTGGGAGAGTGATTCCAGCATATGGTACTCAGACAACCTAACTCAAAATTACCTAGAGAACTTGTTAAATATTGCAGATTCCCTAATCATACTACCCTTCCTTCAGTTTTTCTAGGATATCCTCTCTCTTAGTCTGGATTCTCTAGAGAAACAGAATCAGTGAGATGTGTATTATATTACACACACACAAGCACACACACACATACATAGAAAGAAAGAATCCCTGATGATGCAGTGGATAAGCACTCGGTTGCTAAATGTAAGGCAGGTGGTTCAAACCCATCAGCCACTGTATGAGAAAAAGATGAGGTAGTTTGCTTCCATAAAGATAACAGCCTTGGAAAACCTATGGGGCAGTTCTACTCTGTCCTGTAGGGTAGCTATGAGTCAGAATTGACTCAACAGCAGTTAGTGGGGAGGGGGAGAGAGAGAGAGATTTACTTCAATGAAATATAGTTCACACAATTGAGGGGGCTGGCAAATCCAAAATCTATAGGTCAGACAGCAGGCTGTAGACTTCTGCTGGCTCACAGATTAGCAGGAGTTGATGAATCTAAAATTTGGAGATCAGGTGGCAAGCCTGAAACTTCTGCAGGTTTATGTTCTAGGAACCTGAGGTCAAGAAACAGGAAAATTCACAGGAGAAAGGGAGCTTTGCCAGAACACTCATTCATTTATATACTGAAGGAGGCAGATCATACCCTAAAAAAAAAAAAAAAAAAAAAAAGCCCTCCTTTCAACTGATTGGATGATAACATCAGAGCACATCATAGAAAATAGTAAATAGTTCAGTGTCTGCCAAACCACTGAGAATCATAGCCTTGCCAAGTTGACACATGACACCAACCCTGATAATGCTAATAAAAAAACAACCTTTTCACAGGTACCCCAGATAATTCTGATATAAATTACAGTTTGAAAATGACTGTTCCAAGCATTGTGGGCATCTCAGGGAGTAAAACTAGTTTGTTGAATAAAGCATTGTGAAAGGCACATCCCCCGCCCCTTCATATTCCTATCCTTTACCTTATTAACAATAGAGGTTTATTTTTCTCCTTTTTTTAAAACTTCATATCTTTGCCTTTTCATGTGTGGAACAGTTTCAACCTTCTTATTAGTGGCTAAACAATAGTATTCTATCACCCCATGGTGAGTTTTGGAGAGCCTGCTCAGTGGGACATGCTCCACCTTTGCATGAGAATCTTGACACCTGGTCTCCTGGTTGAGGTTTAAGAATAGGGCCTACTGAAGTGGGTTCATGGTGGGATTGTGTGCTGGCTGCAGGACCACTTATTGATTTGAAAAATGTGTAGCTTTCTTTGTAAAAGAGGCTGGCTGCCACTGTGTTTGTGAGTCTCTTTTTTTTAACATGACGAGGAGCTGGTGAGGGAATTGTTTTGAAAAATTTTGTCCCATTAGTCCTTTTATGTTCATCAGCTATTCAGATAATCAGTGCAACCCTATCATCATTTGAGGGAAATGTTCATTCCAGTAGAGACTTGTCCAGGTGTGAGAAGTTAACTTTCTCTGTAAGAGGGTTAGCAAATGGTCACCAAATGCCTTAAATGCAACAAGTTTATGGCTTTTAGGAAAGTCTTCCTGATTCTTTACACTGCTGTTCAATTTCTTAATGTTTCTTTGAAATGCAAAATGGATACATGTTATAATATAGGCA
>NW_006922107.1:1867051-1871441 GCF_000298275.1 Orycteropus afer afer | reverse complement strand
AATCCTTTGAAGATACCTAAATATAATTCTTTTGAATTCCTTATCAGAGAGTTCCAATGCTGCTTCTTCCTCAGGGATGTGTCTGGGTCTGTATCCTGTTCCCTTGTTTCTACCATTTTATCTTGCTTCTTTGTGTGGACTGTGATGGTCTGTTTTCTCTGAGATATCTTGGTATTGTATTTAGATCTCTGTTAATTGTTTGTGAATAGCAGCCAAGGGTGATTCAGGATCTTCTTGGTGGTTTTTTTTATGGTTGGCCAATTGGTGGAGAAGGAGGTGCTGGCTCTTGCTCAGTAAGTGAAGTTGCTGGAGGTGTGGTTGTACTTGTATCTAACGGGGACTGTTACTCCCACTCAATTAGACAAAAATTACAATTGAATAACCATCAAAAAACTAAAAGCACATGGACAAAAAATTCACCATGTAATAATACAGGAACAGTAACCAAAAAAAGGAAAAAGGGAGAAAAGAAGGAGAAAACAAGAAAACCTGCAATATCTGGGGATAGGGCACTTAGATAAAAAGGGTAGAGAAGGAGAATAATGAAGAAAAAACGGGAAAAATGCAAAAAAAAAAGAAAGAAAACAAGGAGTGGGGTTAACCCCAAGAAAAAAAGGGAGGAAAAAAGAATTTAAATTAAAAAAAAATTAACCAGGACAGGGAAAAGAAAAGAAAATAAAAAGGTGTAAACTAGGACCTGGGAGGGGAAAAACAGTAAAAAAGACAAAAATATTAATAATAATAGTAGTTTTAAAACAGACAAATACACGCAAACTAGACACCAGAGAAAAGAAAGAGAAAAAGAAAAAAATTGGTGGAGAACAGGGCAGGGCATCCAGGCTCCGCCCAAGTACACAGACTGGGATGGAGTTCCTGTGAGCCCAAAAGGTGGGTGGGAGTGTGGGGTGGCCACACCTCCATTCACCAAGCGAATGTGGGGTATAAGAGTAACAAGAGGAATGTTGCACCTTTTCAGTTGTGCAGGTCCAGAGTGCACTTTGGGTTAATGGAAAGCAGAACCTCTTCTTAATCCCCTGGAATCTGGTAGAGTGCTGTCTCTTTAAATATCCAAAATGGTCAAGCCCTTGTAAACATTCAAAATGGCGGTGCCCTCCAAACAGGCAAAAGTCCACAGCTCAGCCCATCTTCCTCTTCACCGCTGCTTCCCCTTTTATTTCACAGCCACCAGAGCAGTCCTCCATGCAGTCCCTGGCTAGCAGGATGATTTTTAAGTTAATTCTTAAGTCCTACCACCACTCGGGAATCTCCAAGCTGTCTATGCCATCAGGATCACTCAGGATCGCTGCCAGACCACAGGTCTGTATGTCTCCTTTTTTGGTACTTTCATGCAAATTCTTCTGCTAGTTGGGGTTTAGTCCACTTCTTTATTCTTCCCTTCAAGGCTCAGGGGTCCAGGATTATCTTCTATGTCTGTGTTAATTGGTTTCCCTTTTCTTTGTTGAAGAGGGTGTGTGCAGACTTTCTGCCTATTCTGCCATCTTAGAATTGAATCTTAAAATTACTTTATGGCAGTCTTGACTGAGGTGTGCCATCAGTATCCAATAAAAATCCAACAACATTACTTATAGCCTAAACTAGTTCATTTTTTTTTCCTGCATACTGAATCGTACTAGGCCATTTATGAAGATAAAGTGTAGCAAGGAATATTTAGACTATTAGGCCACCAAACCTGGTTTCAAAATCTGTCTAAACAAGTAATAATGTGATCTTGGACATGGTCATCAAACTATCAAAGCCTCATTTTGTTTTTTTTTTCCACGTATAAAATAAGTTTAGGTGCTCTGGTAGCATAGTGCCTAAGGCACTTGACTGCTAACCAGAAGGCTGGTGGTTCAAACCCACCAGCCACTCCTCAGAAGGAAGACGGGTCAATCTACTTCCATAGTGTTACTGCCTCGGAAACTCAAGGTGGGGTCGCTAAGAGTCGGGTCCAACCCGACGGCACATAACAACAACAACAAAGTAAGTTTGCTATGACTGGTGATACCTTTTAATATATGCTGTGATGCAGGAATCCTGAAACTTATTATTAAGTTAAAACTTAAAAATAAGTTTCAGGATTCCTGCATCACAGCATTTATTAAAAGGTGCCACCTGTCATAGCAAGCACTCAGTAAAAGCTGCCCTTAAACTGATTGATCCTTGGAATAATTAATTACTTAGCCCTTTGTATGAGGAGTAGAATGGAAGCTATAAAATATCCTTTGTGGTTGCTAAGGATTGAATAAGACATCATAGTCCAAGTGGCATGTGGAGCATTTATTATGTGGTTTTTGAATTTAGATTAGCAGGAAAAAGAGTTACTGGTAATAAGACTATTCATTCTGAATTTTCCAACATAGAATATTTGAAATGAGGACTGTCATCATGCATCATCAAAAATCACATAAATTATAATCTATTTGTGTATAAACTGTATTTTATGGAAGTAAACCAAAACATCCTTTATTGGTTGCCCAGACCAATTTTGAATTGAGAAACATGATTACCTTAGTTCCTGGGAATCATGTAAAATGGCAAAATAGTTTGCCTAGGGCTTTCTTGCCTACCACAGGAGTCTCCAAGTGTCTGAGGCAGAAAAGTCGTATAAGAGAGAGTGAAATGGATGTTAGTCTCAAAGAAGATGTCAGATATCAATCAATTTTGGGTATACTTCCAGAGCCCCATTCTGATATCTCACGTTTAAATGACTATAAATGAGTCTTCTTCACTGGCGTTCAACAGTGGAGTTACAGGGAAAACTAGAAATAGTTTTGATTAATGACAATATTTTGTTCTTTAAAAGATTTTTAAAGCTGTATCAAAAGGGCAGCATTTGCATAGGGAGATAGATCAGAGGGCAGGAATGCATAGGAAAGAAGGACACAGGGAAAAGGTAAACACAGAGGGGAAGTGGGAAGAGAGGTATTACATTACAGGGATTACAATAAATGTTATGAAGCAATATGTGTATGAACTGCTGTATGGAAAATGAATTTGCTTTGTAAACTTTCACTTAAATAACACTAATTTTTTTTTAAAGCTGTGCTCTCTTGTTTGATAGCTAAATTGCTGATTTAAAGAAAATTAAGGAGGGATTTTGAGCAATGTTGAGTAAATTACCATTTACCTCCCTTTCCTCTCTGCCCCTTAAATTCTTTAAGTCACTGACTACCATATTGGACAAAGAGAATAGATAGGCCAAATATAAGGGCTCCATGAAGCTCCAATGAGAAAGTCAATATCTGTATGGAAACATCAGCCAAGGAAGACACCCATGAAACTATATTAGTGTGTAATATGGAAAACTAGAACACAAGCAAATCTGACATGCCTGTACTTTAATCCAGATAAACAGATAAATGGAGGGGCTTTAAATTTTAGTTATTTTATATCTGGAAATAATAAGTTGTATATGACTCAGGGAGATGGGAATGAGATTTCCAATTCAACTGAAAGGAATGTGCTCTTTATTTTGTATCTTCATGACATGAAAAACAACAACATAAACTTGGACCTGATCTTTGCAAAAAAAAATCTAGTAATTAAAATTTTTCAAGCTGATAAATCCATGATGATAGCTAGACTCATAATACTATCTAGTAAACAGTTAGGTGCTCACTTAACATGGATGATTATTGTTTAGGTTTCTGCTCCTTATCTGGGTCTTCATAATTCTTCATGCTTACTGGCCCTGTTAAATTTCTAGAGCTATAACAGAAGGGGCCTTATTATAGATGGAATTGTGTGTTTACAAAAGTTATCTTTAAATCCCAACCCCTGTAAACAAGATCCTTTTTGGAAATAAGGGTTTTATTTTATTATATTAATGAGACCATACCAGACTAGTTGGTGTTGTTTCCCTATTGTCAACTCTGACTCATGACGACCCCATATACAACAGAATGAAATGTGCCTTGGTCCTCCAGCATCTTGACAAACATTTGTGTGCTTGAGTTCATGTTCTAAAACCTACAGGGATGGTTTTGTAGCACTATATCAGAAATTCTTGCATTGTGATCCATAAGGTTTTCATTGATTTTGGGAAGTATATCACCAGGCCTTTCTTCTTAGTCTATTTTAGTCTGGAAGCATCACTGAAACCTCTCCACCATGGGTTACCCTGCTGGGTATTTGAAATATTGGTGACATAGCTTCCAGTACCATAGCAACATCTAAGGTACCACAGTACAACAAACTGACAGACCAGTGGTGTTACTGGAGGAGGGTGGAAATTATACCTTATCCTTCTGCCAATCCACTGTCACCGAGTTGATTCTGACTCAGGAACTATCATAGGATTTCCCAGGCTGTAAATGTTCACAGAAGCAGATTGTTTCATCTTTCTCCTATGGAATGGCCAGGGGGTTTAATCTGCCAGCCTTTAGGT
>NW_006922107.1:1856801-1865195 GCF_000298275.1 Orycteropus afer afer | reverse complement strand
CACCTGGAGTTAGTTTTTGTGTATGGTGTGAGGTATTGATCTTGTTTAATTTTTCTGCAAATGAGTAACAATTTTTTTCAGCACCATTTGTGAAAGAGACTATCTCTTCCCCATTGAATGGATTTCAGCCCTTTGTCAAATATCAGCTGACCGTAGGCCAATGGATCTATTTCTGGGTTCTCAATTCTATTCCACTGGTCCATATATCTGTCCCACCACTTATCTGACAGTTTGTTATACTGTGGCAGCTTGTGTGTTGCTGTGAGCCTGGGGCTTTGCTACTGATATTTCAAATACCACCAGGGTCACCCATGGGGAACAGGTTTCAGTGGAGCTTCCAGACAAAGACAGACTCAGAAGAAGGAAAGGACCATCCACTTCTCAAATAATTGGCCAGTGAAAACTTTATGAAACTTTATGAAAACTTTATGTAAAGCACTGTGTTTTATTGACTATGCAAAGGCATTTTTGACTGTGTAGATCATAATGAATTATGGATAACTTTGAGAAGAATGGGAATTCCAGACAACTTAATTGTGCTCACGAGGAAACTGTACATAAACCAGGAGGTTGTCGTTCAAACAAAACAAGGGAATACTGCATGGTTTAAAATCAGGAAGGGGGTGCATCAGGGTTTATCTTTTTTCCAAACTTATTCAATCTGCCTGCTGAACAAATAATCCAAGAAGCTGGATTATATGAAGAAGAATGCAACATCAGGATTAAAGGAAGACACATTAACAACCTGCAATATACAGATGACACAACATTGCTTGCTGAAAGTGAAGATGATTTAAAGCAGCACTTACTGATGAAGATTAAAGACTACAGTCTGCAGTATGGATTACACCTCAATATAAAGAAAACAAAAATCCTCACAACTTAACCAATAAGCAGAGTCATGATAAATGGAGAAAAGATTGAAATTGTCAAAGATTTCATATTACTTGGTGTGGTGGTTATGTTTGTGTGTCAACTTGGCTAGGCCTGGTTGAGTGGCTGGGCAGCTGGTGGTAGTTATTCCCTATGATGAGACTGGCAATCAACTCCATGGTGGGATCTACCACAAGCAGCCTTTGGGATATGGTCTACTTCCTGTATTTAAGGAGAAGGCTTGGAATTGTCTCTAGCCTATGGCACACTTGGACCCTACATGTAGCCATGTCCTTGTTCAGCAGCCTGCTATGCTCTGACGACCTTGGGACTTACAATGGACTTAAGTTAATGGCCTGCCGTGTGGTTTGGTAACATCAGGACTGTGCCTTTTTACTTGTCAGCCTTGGGGTTTCTCAGCCTCAGCAGCCAGCGGCTGTCTGAGTGAAGAAATTCCCCTAGCTCCAGTGGGCTGGGAGCAGGAGGCAGAGCTGGACCCCAAGGTTGAGGGGCTTTTACCCAGCCCCTAGAGCCTGGCACTTGGAACTTGGACTTAAAGCCTCTAAATTGTAAGAATAAACTCCTGTTTGTTAAGGCCATCCCATTTCTGGTATATTTCTTCCATCTCATTTGTGGTATATTTCTTGTCAGAGCGGCACTAGGTAACCAGAACACTTGGTTGCACAATCAACACCAGTGGAAACAGTACTCAAGAAATTAGATGACATATTGCACTCGGCAAATCTGCTGCAAATGACCTCCTTAAAGTGCTGAAGAGCAAACATGTGCCTAATCCAAGCCATAGGGTTTTCAATCACCTCATATGCATGTGAAAGCCAGAAAATGAATAAGGAAGACAAAAGAAGAGTTGAAAGAGTTGATGGCTTTGAGTTGTGGTGTTGGCAAAGAATGCTGAAAGTACCATAGACTACCAGAAGAACTAAAAAATCTGTCCTGGAAGAAGTGCAGTTGGAATGCTCCTTGGAAGCAAAAATGGCCAGACTTCATCTCACCTACTTGTTCATGTTGTCACAAGGGACCATTCCCTGGAGAAGGATATCATGTTTGGTTAAGCAAAAAGGAGGAAGGCCCTCAATGAGATGGATTGATACAGTGGCTCCAGTGATGGGCTCAGGTATAGCAAGGATTGTGAGGCTGGTGCAGGTCTGGGCAGTGTTTCATTCTGTTGATGCTGTGTGTCGGAGGCAACTCAATGGCACCTAACAACAACATATGTCTGTCATTGTACCAATACCAGGTTATTTTGACTACTGTGGCTATATAGTAAGTTTTGTGATCCAGGAGTGTGAGATCACTTACTTTATTCTTCTTCAATAGTGCTTTGCTTATATCCAAGGTCTCTTTCCTTTCCATATAAAATTAGTGATTGGTTTTTCCATATGCTTAAAGAATGTTGATGGGATCTGGATTGGGATTGCATTGAATGCATAGATTGCTTTGGGTAGGAGTGATATTATCACAATGTTGAGTCTTCCTATTGATGAGCATGATATGTTCTTTTATGTTGATCTCTTATGGTTTCTTGAAGTAGTTTTTTATAGTTTTCTTTGTACAGTTCTTTTGTGGCCCTGGTAAGATTTATTCTCAAGCATTTTATTTATTTATTTGGTATCTATTGTAAGTGGTATTAATTTCCTTATTTCCTTTTCAGCAATCTCTTTGGTGGTGTAGAGGAATCCAACTCATTTTTGTATGTTGATCTCGTATCCTTGCACTTGCTAAATCTCTCAGGTAGTCCCGGTAATTTTCTTGCTGAGTCTCTTGGGTTTTCTGTTTGGGATCATATCATCAGCAAAGAGGGGTAATTTTA
Source organism: Orycteropus afer afer (assembly GCF_000298275.1). NCBI lineage: Eukaryota > Metazoa > Chordata > Mammalia > Tubulidentata > Orycteropodidae > Orycteropus > Orycteropus afer. The sequence continues at coordinate 1,862,491 of NW_006922107.1, read as the reverse complement.
CTTCTTCCTTTCCAAATTGGATTCCTTTGATCTTTCTTTCTTGCCTTATTGCCCTATGCAATTCTTATTGCACAGGAATGCCATGCAATGTTGAATAGGAGTGGAAGTAAAGGGCATCCTTGTCTGGTTCTCATTTGCAAGGGGAATGGTTTCAATCTCTCTCCATTGAGAATAATGTTGGCTGTTGGTTTTGCACATGTGTTGAGGAATTTCTCATCTAGTCTTATATTTCTGAGAGCTTTTTAGTTTAAATAATTTATTTTGTTGTTGTTGTTGAGAATATACACATCAGAACATACACCAATTCAACAGTTTCTACATATATAATTCAGTGGAATTCATTATATTCTTAGAGTTGGGTAACAATTCCTACTTTCTTTTTGGAAATTGTTCCTCCCCCATTCATATAAACCCACTGCCTTCTAAGGTTCCTGTCAAATCTTCTGAGTTGTCTATTTGATGTCATATAAATAGATATTTTGGATATTTTGGTTTAAGGTTTAAAGATTATCTCAGGGAAATATTTCAAGAGTTCATCCTGCCTCCATGGCTCCAAAAAGTCTGGAGTCCATGAGAATTTGAAATTCTGTTCTGCATTTCCCCCTTTTGATCAGGATTCTTCTATGGACTCTTTGATTAAAATGTTCAGTAACCCAGGCACCATCCAATTCTTCTGCTCTCATGGCAAAAGAATAAGTTGTTCAGGTAGGATATTAGCCACACATTATACATCCTCCTATTCCTGACTCTCCTTCTTCTGCTGTTGCTCTACATGAAACTAATTATTGTGCTCGCAACTAATTGTTGTGCTGCAAAACTAATTGACTGCTTGCAAAAAAATTTTTTTTTTTCTGGTAATTTTTTTTATGACCTGTTCAATTTCTTCTTTTGTTATGCATCTGTCCAACTTTTCACTTCAGTCTGTGTTAGTTTAGGTAAATAGTGTGTTTCCAGAAATCTGTCCATTTCTTCCAGATTTCAAATTTGTGGGAGTACAGTTCTTCACAGTATCCCAATATTATCCTTTTTATTTCATTTGGTTCTGCTGTGATGTCACCCATTTTGTTTCTTGTTCATGTTATTTGTATTCTCTCCCTCTTTTCCTTTCTTAAATTCACCAGTAGTTTGTCAATTTTATTAATCTTTTCAGAAAACCAACTTCTAGTCTTGTTGATTTTTTCTATTGTCTTTCTATACCTGTTTCTTTATTTCTGCTCAAATCTTTATTATTTGCTTTCTTTTGGTAACTGTAGGCTTTTTTTGTGTGTGATTTGGATGAAAATTCACAGAGCAAATACACATTCCATACAGCAGTTCACATACCCTTTGTCTCATGACATTGACCACAATTTACCACAATGCAACATCTTCCCTCCCACTTCCTCCCAATAGTTACCTCTTCCCTGTGTACATCACTCCATGCACTCCTATCCCCTGAGCTGTCTCCTTGTGCATAAGCAGCCCTTCTTTCTCTCATGCTTGTTCTCTCCAAGGAGTGTGTCTACCTCAGGTAAATGTTCTACTCATATGCCTGTCTATTGTTTGGCTGGAAGCCACAGGTGTGCATTCAATTCCAGACCTGAAGGGCAGCTAGAGGCCATAGTCTCAGTGGTTCCGCTAGGAACCACTGTAGGCTTTTCTTGCTGTTCTTTTTCTAATTATTGTAGATGTTGGTTTAGCATATTGATTTTGGCTCTTTCTTATTTTTTTTCATGTGTGCATTTATTGCTATAAATTGGTGTCTGATCACTGCTTTTGCTGTGTCCTAAAGATTTTGACATGTTGTGTTTTAATTCTCATTTGATTCAAGGGATTTTTTAATTTCATTTTTCATTTCTTCTATTACCCAGTCATTTTCAAGGAGGGTCTTGTTAAGTTTTCGTGAGTTTTCTCTTTTTCCGTAGATCTTCCTATTATTGATTCCTGATTTGATAGCATTGTGATCTGAGAAGATACTTTGGAGTATTTCAATGTTTTCAAATTTATTAAGGCTTGCTTTATGGTCTAACATATGGTCTATCATGGAAATGTTCCATGTGCACTGGAAAAGAATATATATTGTGCTGTTGTTGGGTGAAGTGCTCTGTAAATTTCTATAAGGTCAAGTTGGTGGATTGAACTCTTTAGCCGTTCTGTGTCATGGTTGAGTATCTTTCCAGTTGTTTTCTCTGTCATTGAAAGTGGTATATTAAAGTCTCCCACTATGACTGTGGAGTCATCTTTTGGCCTTTTCAACTATTTAAAAGTCTGATTTATGTATTTTGGGGCTTTTTCCTTGGGTCCATAGATATTTATTATGGTTATATCTTCTTGTTCAATTGATCCTTTAATCATTATATAATGTTCTTCCTTGTCTCTTATTGTGGTTTTCATCTTAAAGTCAATTTGATCAGAAGTTAATATTGTCACTCCTGATCTTTTTTGATTGCCATTTGCTTAATAGATGTTTTTCCAATCTTTGATTTTTAGTCTATTTTTGTCTTTGTCTCTAAGGTGTGTCTCTTGTAGACAGCATTTTGGTGGGTTATGTTTCTTATTCAATGTGCAACTCTCTGTCTCTTGAGTGGCGCATTTAATCCATTGACATTCAGTGTAATTATCTACAATCCTGAATAGGTTGCTGTCATTTTGTTATGTGTTTCTTCATGGTGTTCCTGGTTTCTTTGTTCCATATAATTTTCTGTGCTGAGCTCATTTTTTTTTATGAATTGTGTTATCAATTCCTGTGTTGCTATTGTTGTGATATTTGCTAAATATCTGTGCTTGTCTTCTTTTTTATTTTGATGTGAAGGTTTATCATTTTTCTTTGAGGTTACCCTGTGATTTATAATTATCTCCCTGAGTTTAGAGCACTCCATTCTATCTTGCAACTCTCTTGACTTCCTCAGCATTTAGAAGTTCTGTAACTACACAGTTTTTTCCCTCTCTTTGCTTTGTAGTTGTCCTCATTTGGCAATTGATGTCTCTGCTTCCCTGTTTACAATCTTGTAAATTTATTTTACTTTGGATATATCCATAGCTATGTTGGTTTCTGGGTAATATCATCTTGTGTATTAATGGCCTGTTGTTGTCTGCTATTATTGGCTCTCTATTCAACGGGGCTCATCCTCCTGCACTGTGTTGAACAATGTTTCCAGGCTATTCATAAAGTTGTGCAGCAATGTATCAGTGTTTCTTTGCTATTCACAAGATTTTCACTGGCCACTTCTTTGAGAAGTGGATGGTCTCTTCCTTCTTCCTAGTCTGTCTCAGTCTGTAAGCTGTGTTGAAACTGTGCATCATGTGCAACCCTGATGGTGTTTGAAACACTGCTGGCACAGTCTCAAGACTCATAGCAACATGCAAGCTACCACAGGATGACAAATTGATAGACAAATTTGTCTCCCTTAGGTGTTTGAAACCCTTCTCCCCTCCCCTTGCCTGGATTCCTGCCACTGCTCACTCTGTCCTCCCCCTGGCTTCGTTTTCCTTTCTCCCGCTTTCCTGCATCTTGGGGGTGGAGCCTGGGTCCCTCCCTTTACCTGGATCCCTGCTGCTGCTTGCTCTGTCTTGTCCCCTTGGCTTGGCTTTCCTTTCCTCCACTTTCCTGCCTCTTGGAGATGGCACACAGTGGCTACAGCGATGGGCTCAAGTATAGCAAAGATTGTGGAGCTGACACAGGACCAGGCGGTATTTTGTTCTGCTGTGTATGGGGTCACTATGAATCAGAGATGACTTGATGGCACCTAACAACAACAACAACTGTTCAAAGAATTCCCTTTACTATCTCCTGTAAGGTTGGTCTAATTTTAACAAATTCCCTTAATTTCTGCTTCTGTGGAAATCTCCTAATTTCACCATCATATTTGAGGGACACTTTTGCTGAGTATATAATTCTTGGTTGGAAATTTTTATCTTTAAGGGTTTTATATACTATCCCATTGCCTTCTTGCTTACATGGTTTATGCTGAGAAATCTGAACTTATTCTTATTGGCTGTCCTTTGTAAGTAACTTTTCATTTTTCCCATGCTGCTTTCAGAATTCTTTCTTTGTCTTTGGTGTTGATGGGTGTGGTAATTATGTTTGTGTGTCAGCTTGGCTGGGCCTAGTTGAGTAGCTGGGCAGCTGGTGGTAGTTATTCCCCATGATGAGACTGGCAATCAACTCCATGGTGAGATCTACTACAAGCAGCCTTTGGGATATGGTCTACTTCCTGTATTTAAGGAGAAGGCTTGGAAATGGTCTCTAGCCCATGGCGCACTTGGACCCTGCATGTAGCCGTGTCGTTGCTCAGCAGCCTGCTATGCTCTGCTGACCTTGGGACTTACAATGGACTTAAGTTAATGGCCTGCCGTGTGGTTTGGTAACATCAGGACTGTGCCTTTTTACTTGTCAGCCTTGGGGCTTCTCAGCCTCAGCAGCCAGCAGCTGCCTGAGTGAAGAAATTCTCCTAGCTCCAGTGGGCTGGGAGCAGGAGGCAGAGCTGGACCCCAAGGTTGAGGGGCTTTCACCCAGCCCCTAGAGCCTGGCACTTGGAACTTGGACTTAAAACCTCCAAATTGTAAGAATAAACTTTTGTTTATTAAGGCCATTCCATGTGTGGTATAATCCTGTCAGAGTGGCACTACATAACCAGAACAATGGGTTTGATGATGATATGTCTTGGTGATTTTCTTTTAGAGTCTATCCTATTTGGGGTTCATTGGACTTCCTGAATTATCATATCAGGGAAGTTATCTTCCAGCAAATCTTGGATGATTTTCTCAGTGGTTTTCTTTTTCTCTTCCTGTTCTGGAATTCTGATTGCACATAGGTTATTCCTTTTGTTATTCCCACATGAACCTTAGGCTTTCTTCATTTTGTTTTGATCTTTTTTACTGATTGATCCCTTTCAAAAGAAATATTGAGGTATTTGTCTTCCATTGATTCAATTCTACTCCTTTGCCTTTTCCATGTGTTACCTATTTCTGAAAATTTAGTATTAATCTTCTGCATTTATATCTGTAGATTTTGTATCATTTCTAATTTATCATATCTTTTGTCATTTTGTTTTGTATTTTATTCCAAAATTGTTCTAGGGTTTTGTCTGTGTTTTCCTTAATTTTGTCAGTGTTTTCCTTGATCTGTCCCTCAATCCTTTGAAGATGCCTAAATATAATTCTTTTGAATTCTTTATTAGGGAGTTCAATGCTGCTTCTTCCTCAGGGATGTGTTCTAGGTCTGTCCTGCTTCCTTGTTTCTACTACTTCATCTTGCATCTTTGTGTGGACTTGATGGTCTGTTGTCTCCGAGACATTGTGCCATTGTATTTAGGTCTCCACTAACTGTTTGTGAAGAGCAGCTAAGGGTGAGTCAGGCTCCTTTTGGTGGTCATTTATTGTTGACCAGTTGGTGGAGAAAGAATTGGTGTCTCTCACTCAGTAAGTGGAGCTGTAGGAAGTGCGGGTATAGATATGTAGCATGAGTATTGTTGCTCTCTCCCATTCAGTTAGACAAGAACAACAATCATAAAACCATCAAAAAAGCAAGCAAACAAAAAACACACCACATAGACATACAGGAACAATCACCAAAAAAAGAAAAAAAAAAAAAACTGGGGAGAGGGCAATATGAAAACAAAGGTAGAGGAGGAGATAATGAAGAAAAAAATGGGAAAAATGCAAAAAGAAAAACAAGGAATAAAGTTAACCACGAGAAAGAAAAAAACTGG
>NW_006922107.1:1853089-1856701 GCF_000298275.1 Orycteropus afer afer | reverse complement strand
AGGGCAGGGGACCCATTCTGTCAGAGCACACAGACTGGTATAGAATTCCTGCTGGCCCAGAAGGTGGGTGGGAGTGAGGGATAGCCTCACCTCCATTTACAAAAAGAGTGTGGGATCTAAGAGTAATAGGGGAATATAGCACCTTTCCAGTTATTTGTGTCCTGAATGTCCTTGTGGTTCCTGGCAAGTGGAGCCTATTATTAAGTCTCTGGAATCTGGGAGAACACTGTTGCTTTAAATATCCAAAATGGTTGAACTGCTTGCAAACATTCCAAATGGCTGTGCTCAGGGACAAGCACAAGTCCACAGCTCAGCCCATCGCCCTCTTTGCTGCTTCCCCTTTTATTCACCAGCCATCAGTGTGCACTCCTCCTTGCAGCCCCTGGCTAGCAGGGCTGATTTTTAGGTTAATTCTTAGGTCCTAGCACCACTTTGCAATATCCAAGCTGTCTGTGCCATGAAGATTGCTGACAGACCACAACCCCTTAGATCTCCTTTATTGGTGTTTTCATGCAGGTGCTTCTACTACTTAGAGTTCAGTCCACTTTTATATTCTTCGTTTCAAAGATCAGGGCTCCAAATTATCTTCTGTGCTTGTGTTAATTCATTCCCTTTTAATTTGTTGAAGAGGGTCTGTGTTTATTTTTCTGAGAGTTTTGATCAGGAATGAGTGCTGGATTTTATCAAAGACCTTTTTTTTCATTAATTGATATGATTATGTGGTTCTTTTCCTTTTTTTTTACTTAAGTGATGGACGATGTTGATTGTTTTTCTAATGTTGAACCATCCTTGCACACTTGGTATGAACCCCACTTGGTCATAATGTATTATTTTTGGGGGATGTTTTTGGAGTCTGTTGACTAGGATTTTGTTCAAGATTTTTACATCTGTATTCATGAGGCATATTAGTCTGTAGTTTTCCTTTGTACTGATGTCTTTGCTTAGTTTGGGAATCAAGGTTATGCTTGCTTCATATGATGAACCTGGGAGGATTCCATCCTTTTCTATGTTCTGGAATAATTTGAATAAGCTTGGTGTGAGTGCTTCTCTGCATGTTTGGTAGAATTCTCCAGTGAATCCATCTGGGTCAGTACTTTTTTGTTGTTGGTAATTTTTTTTATGACCTGTTCAATTTCTTCTTTTGTTATGGGTCTGTTCAAATTGTTCACCTCATTCTGTGATAGTTTAGGGAAGTACCATGTTTCTAGAAATCTGTCCTTTTCTTCTAGCTTTTCAAATTTTTCAAAAGAGTCAGAAGAGAACCTACAGATTGGGAAAAAAAATATTTGGCAATGACATATCTGACAAGGGATTTAACTCTAGAATTTATAGAAAACTTCAACACTTCAACAACAAAAAGACAAACAATCCAATTAAAAAAGGGGCAGAAGACATGAATAGGCACTTCACCAAAGAGGATATTCAGGCCACCAACAAACATATGAAGAAATGCTTACAATCATTAGCTATTAGAGAGATGCAAATCAAAACAACAAGGAGATACCATCTTTCCCTAGCACTAGTAGCAAAATTCAACAAGACAGAAAATAACAAATGCTGACGAGGATGCAGAGAGTTTGGGACTCTCATACACTGATGGTGGGACTGTAAAATAATACAGCCATTGTGGGAAGCAGTATGGCAATTTCTTAAAATCTTGGAATTAGAAATACCATTTGACCCAGCAATCCCTTTACTAGGTATATACCCTAAAGAGGTGAGAGCCAGCACAAGAACAGACATATGCACACCCATGTTCATCACAGCACTATTTACAATAGCCAAAAGTTGGAAAAAAATCTAGGCAACCATCAACTGAAGAATGGATAACAAAACTGTTGTACATACACACAATGGAATACTATGCAACCCTAAAGAATAACATAGAATCTGCAAAACACCACATAACATGGATGGACTTGAAGGACATTACGCTGAGTGAAATAAGTCAATCTCAGAAAGACAAATACTGTATTAGTCCATTATTCTAAAAAGTCAAGGAAAGATTTATATATAGAAGGACATTTTCTTTGTTGATTACCAGGGGTGGGAGGGGAGGGGAGGGAACACCGTTAGAAAGGTAATGACAAGTATTGATTTGGGTGAAGAGAAGGGCAATGTACCAATTGTGAGTGATCAACACGGTGGCATTGAGGAAGAGGAAGACATAGAGAGGTACTTGGGAGGTACAGACAACAAACTGGAACCCTTTTGCACATACAGTACTGTGTTGTCATTGTAGGTAAACATGGGTAAATGGGTTGATAGATGGGTGGACAGGCTGAACTATTAGGTATGTCTATGCAGGGAAGAGTGTGCCCAAGACCATGTATAGGGTTGGTAGACAGTGTTTCTACAAGTGTATTCCTATGTTCTGTAAGAATTCTTAAGTGTATAGTAGAGTCAACTAAGGTCAATGTTGTAGTCAATTCTTGAGCATAACCAGCTACCCAGAGGGAGCAAGCAGTTGTACCCGTGGGTTTGGGACCATAATCCCAGGAGACATCAAGCTCTATTGGCATAACATACTACACATTGTTCCACCTCCTACACTGGCAAGTAGCAAGTTACAATATTGAAAGATTTTATGGGAATAATATTGACTGATGCAGGAAACATCAAAAGAAGATGGAAGGAATACACAGAGTCACTGTCCCAAAAAGAATTGGTCGATGTTCATTCATTTCAGTAAGTGGCATATGATCAAGAACCAATGGTATTGAAGGAAGAAATCAAAGTTGCACTGAAGGAATTGGTGAAAAACAAGGCTCCAGGAATTGATGGAATACCCATTGAGATGTTTCAACAAATAGATGCTGCTCCAGAGGCACTCACTCGAATATGCCAAGAGATTTGGAAGACCTGTCCAAGTGACTGGAAGAGATCCACATTTATACTTATTCCAAAGAAAGGTGATCCCACACAATGTGGAAATTATGGAACAACATCACTATTGTTATATGCAAGTAAAATCTTACTGAAGATAATTCAAAAATGGTTGCAGTAATATGCTGACAGAGAGCTTCCAGAAATGCAAGCAGGATTCAGAAGAGGGCATGGAATGAGGGATATCATTGCTGATGTCAGATGGATCCTGGTTGAAAGCAAAGTATACCAGAAAGATGTTACTAGGGTTTTGTTTCAATACATATTATTGAAATATAATTTATGTACAGTGAAATACACAAAATTAAAGTGACATGGGTCAAGGCATTTTTTACTAGTGTTTCATTGACTATGCAAAAGTCTTCAATTCTGTGGATCATAACAAATTATGGATAACATTGAGAAGAATGGGAATTCCAGAACACTTCATTGTACTTATGAAAAACCTGTACATAGATCAGGAATCCATCATTCAAACAGAACAAAGAACAAAGGGGTACTGCATGGTTCAATATCAGGAAGAGAGTGTGTCAGCATTGTATCCTTTCACCACACCTATTCAATCTGTATGCTGAGCAAATAATCTGAGAAGCTGGACTAAATGAAGAAATGCATGGCATCAAGTTTGGAGGAAGATTCATTAACAACTTGCGATACACTGATGACACAACTTTGCTTGCTGAAAGTGAGGATGACTTGAAGCACTTCCTAATGAAGATTGAAAAC
>NW_006922107.1:1851555-1852989 GCF_000298275.1 Orycteropus afer afer | reverse complement strand
AAAGATTGAAGTTGTCAAAGACTTCATATTACTTGGTTCTACAATCAACACCAATGGAAGCAGCAGTCAAGACATCAGATGATGTAGTGGTTGGGCAAATATGCTGCAAAAGACCTCTTTTAAGTGCTGAATACTAAAAAGATGGCTCCTTGAAGACTATGGCATGCCTAACCCAAGCCATGGTATTTTCAATCGCCTCATATACATGTGAGAGCTGGACAATGAACAAAGAAAACAGAAGAAGAGTTGCTGCTTTTGAGTTGTGTTGGCAAAGAATACTGAAAGTACCATGGACTGCTAAAAGAACTAACAAGTCAGTCCTGGAAGAAATGCAGCCAGAATGCTCCTTGGAAGCGAACATCACCAGACTTTGCCTAACCTATTTTGGTCATGCTGTCGGAAGGGACCATTCCCTGAAAAGGATATCATGGTTGGTAAAGTGCAAGATCAATGAAAAAAGGAAGGACCTCAACAAGTTGGATTGACACAATGGCTGCAACAATGGGCTCAGGTATAGCAATGATCGTGAGGCTGGCACAGGAGTGGGCAATGCTTCATTCTGCTGTACATAGGGTTGCTATGAGCTGGAGACAACTCGATGGTACCTAAATTAAACAACAACACATTCATAAATTCATCTGGTTTATTTAAGTGATTTTCCCTTCAAGATCTAGCCATTCTTAGTCTTCTGCTATTCATTGCCCTATTAGACCTGTCAGGCGTTCCATTCTTTATTTCTTTCATTCAGTATGCATTAGATATCTTCTTTGTATTCCTTTTATATGTTCATATTGACTATTCAAATGTACATAATTTAGGTGTTTCCTATACTATTTGTAAATGATCTGTTTTCTGTTCTTTGTGGCTTTCCTAGTTGTATTGATATTCGCTTACATCAACTTTTGACTAATTATATTTTTTCCTTGTTTCTTGATTTTTTCTGGCTTTATTATTGTAGTTATTATTTTAATATATCAAATTATCTACAACTTAGAAGTATCTGGCTATCTGAATATTGTCCCTTCAATCATAGAGTGATTTATAATAGAACATATGCAAGCAATACGAATATAAAATGTAGGCTTAAATTTCAGTAAACTATGAAATTTTCACTCAGTGGGATAACCATTCAGCAATTAAAATGATCATTGCAAATAGTTTATAAAAATAGAGGATGCTTATGTTATAATAATAATTGGAAAAGACAAGCTATATAAGTTGTTATGCAATTTTGTTTATGGAATTACAGAAACAAAACAAAATATTCTGTATAGAAAAAAAATACTAAAAGCAAATATGTAAGAGAAGCAATGAATATTTCTGGGTAGTGAGACTATATAGGGGAGCATTTTTGTTTTTGTGTATTTTTAACTTTCTAAAATGAATTTTTAGTAAAATTTAATTTTCTTAACTATTCTATCTAAAGATGAGCTT
>NW_006922107.1:1838850-1851455 GCF_000298275.1 Orycteropus afer afer | reverse complement strand
GTAGCTTCTAAGGTGGCCTCCAAAGATGCTCAACTCCTCATAGCTATGTCCCTGTCTAATCATCTGCCCTTGAATGTGTGCTGGACCTAATGATTGTTGTTTGTTGTTGTTATGTGCCATTGAGTCGGCTCCGACTCACAGCGACTCCACCTTGGGTTTCCATGGTGGTATCACTACGGAAGTAGATTGCCCAACCTTCCTACTTAATGATTGGCTTCTAATAAATAGAATACAGTAAAAGTGATGGAATGTCACTTCCAAGACTAGATTACAAAAAACTAGGGCTTCAGTGTTGCCCATGCTTGCTCTCTGGCTTTCTCCCACTTCCTCGGATTAATGAAGTCACTTTCCATGTTGGAAGAGCTTCTACAGAGAGGACAACATGGCAAGAAACTGCATAACAGTCAATGCTGAAATAAGGTCCAAAATCAAATAGCCCATGAGAAACTGAACCCTGCCAACAACCACATGAATGAACTCAGAAGTAGATCCTCCCTCTATCAAGGTTGATATTGATATTGAATTACAGTCTTTACACATGCCTTAATTTCAGCTTTGCGAAAATTGAGTTGGAAGAGCCAATAAATCTGTGCCTGAACTCTTGACCTACCATACTATAAATATTTGTTGTGTTAAAGCAGCTAAATTTTGGAATAATTTGTTATCCATTAATATCTTACTTATACATATATTTTCTGTCACTTTTGAACACTTTAGATTTTGTTTCACCCCAAAGCACTGCAAATAGTAATTATTATTAAAAAGTCACCAAGCAAGGATAAAAATGGACAAGTGTAAAGCTGCAGGATTGATTAAATGAAAATGTGCAGAGATAATTATAATCTTCTCAGAGAAAACGTTGTTGTCTTCACCATTTGGACATGGAATATGAATCATTAAGAGAAGGCCTACCATGGAATTGACTGTGAAAATAAGGACTGTGGTGGATAGGAGAGAGAAAATCCTGTCACATTGAAGAAGGAGGTGAAAATTCCATGACTTATGGATGTAGTCTTTGGAGAAGGAAATCTCTCTTTATCCTTACCTTTGTTGTTGTTATTTGCCATTGAGTGGGATCCAACTCATAGTGACCTCTCCTTGGGTTTCCAAGGAGGTATCACTACGGAAGTAGATTGCCCAACCTTCCTTCTGAGGAGTAGCTGGTGGGTTTGAACCACCAGCCTTCTGGTTAACAGTCAAGTGCCTTAGGCACTACACTACCAGAGCTCCTCCTTACCTTTGTATAAACAGCAACACAAACAACAACAACAACTAGAAAACATTGCCATTGAGTTGTTTCTGACTTATTGCAATCCTGTATGTTACAGAGTAGAAATACTCCATAGGGTTTTCTTGGCTGTAATCCTTACAGAAGTAGATTTCCAGGCTTTTCTTCCTTGATGCTACTGGGTGGATTCACACTACCAATTGGTAATAGTGGAATGTAAACCATTTGTGCCACCCAGGGACCTTACCTTTGTTACCAAAACTTTACTGAAAGACCATAGGTGAAAACGAGTTTTGAAGAGGAATTCCCATAGCCTCGTACTTTTGACTTGCCTTTGGGGCAAAGATAATGACCAATTTTATCACATGTTACAGCCCAAAGCACTATTATCCCCAGGTACTATTCATCCAGTTTATTAATGGCATATATATTGGAATTTTCCACAACAGTGAAAGCAAGTAAATTAGAGCTTTTATGAGACAATATAGATTAATCTTACAATTATAATAAACCAAAAAACTAAACTCACTGCCGTCAAATCAATTCCAACTCATAGTGACCCCCATTAGGTTACCAAGGCTGCAAATCTTTATGGGAGCTGACTGCTTCATCTTTCTTCCATGGAGAAGATGGTGAGTTTGAAACAATGAGCTTTTGGTTAGCAGCCAAATACCTGAACAACTATAGCATTAGAGCTGCTTCACAATTATAATATACAAATTAAAAAGCAAATTATAGAATAAAACATAAAGAATGATGAAGTTTACATAAAATTTAAATACTGTACATTACAATGTATAGTACATGTAGCAAGATAAAGATGTAGTGAATTTGAGTAAGCACATGGAAATAATACACACCAAGTACAAGATAATGGATATTCCCTAGGAATTCGATAGGTAATATACTAAGAGAAGTCTACAATGATAATCACAATGTTGTTGTTTGTTGTTGTTGTTATGTGCCGTCGAGTCGGCCCGGACTCATAGCGACCCTTCCTTGGGTTTCTGAGGCAGTATCACTACAGAAGTAGGATTGCCCAACCTTCCTTCCCTGGAGTGGCTGGTGGGTTTGAACCACCAGCCGTCTGGTTAGCAGGCAAGTGTCTTGTCTTAGCCACTATGCTACCAGAGCTCCCGATAATCACAATAGGAAAAAAAAAATTACTTATATAATCACAGCATTGCCAGTAACCTTTTCAACCAAGCAATTAAACGTTGTACCATTGGCAATAGTACAGCCCAACATTACAGATATTCTCATATAATACAATATGAACCACACAGCATCACTTATAATTTTTTAACAAATTATAAGTGATGACATGGAGAGGGTAGAGTACCAGGTTAAACAATATCAGAAGGAAACAATTAGATCCAGAATAGGGATATTCTATATGACAAATGGCCTGACTTTTTTTATTAAAGTCATAAAAATGAAGACTGTTGTAGAATGTTTCTTGATTAAATTATTTAAAATCTATTAACCTTGATTAGACTTTGTTGTTTTAAAGAAATATTTATGAAAGATACTTAGGCAATTCATACAGAGAGATATAGATCAAGCAGGTGTAGCAATAGATTATCACTATTGTTATTAGGTGCCATCAAGTCAGTTCTGGCTCATAGAAATTCTATGCACAACAGAATGAAATACTGCCTGGTCCTGGGGCGTCCTTACAATTGTTGCTATATTTGAGCCCATTGTTGAAGCTACTACGTCAATACATCTTGTTGAGGGGCTTCCTCTTTTTTGTGACCATCTACATGATGTCCTTCTCCATGGACTGTTGGTGCCTCCTGATAACATATCCAAAGTATATGAGGCAAGATCTGGCCATCTTAGTTTCTAAGGAACATTCTAGCTGTACTTCTTCCAAGACAGATTTTTTTATTCTGCTAGTACTCTAGGGTACATTCAATATTTTGTGACAACACCATAATTGAAATGTATTAATTGCTCCTTAATATTCCATATTCATTATCTAGCTTTCACATGTATATGAGGTGATTGACAATACAATAGCTTGGATCAGGTACACCTTAGTCTTCAAGGTGACATCTTTGCTTTTTAACACTTTAAAGAGGTCTTTTGCAAGACATTTGCCCAGTGCACTAGTACGTCCGATTTCTCCACTGCTGCTTCCATGAGCATTGACTGCAGATCCAAATAAAATGAAATCCTTGACAACTTCAATCTTTTCTCTGTCATGATGTTGCTTATTGGTTAGTTGTAAGGATTTTTGTTTTCTTTATGTTGAAGTGTAAGCCACACTGAAGGTTGTAGTCTTTAATCTTTATCAGCAAATGCTTCAAGTCCTCTTCACTTTCAGCTAGCAAGGTTATGCCATATTGTAGGTTGTTAATGAGACTTCCTCCAATCCTGATGCCATGTTGCTCTTCATATAGTCTACTTCTCAAATCATTTGCTCGGCATACAGATTGAATAAGTATGCTGAAAGGATAAAACCCTGATATAAACCTATCTTGATTTTAAACCCTACGCTATCCCCTTGCTCTGCTTGAATAACTGCCACGTGGGCACAATTTAGTGTTCTGAAACTGCCATCCTTCACTATGTTATCTATATTTTTATGCGATCCACACAGTCGGATGCCTTTACATAGTCAATAAAACACAGGTAAACACCTTTCTGGTATCCTCTGTTTTCAGCCAAGCTCCAACTGACCTCAGCAATGATGTCCCTCATTTCAGTTCACTTCTGAATCCACCTTGAATTTCTGGCTACATCCTATCGATGTACTGCTGCAACAGATATAATTTCAAATTATATTCAGCATAATTCTACTTAGAAGTGATATTAATGATATTATTTGTTAATTTCTACATTCCATTGGATCACCATTCTTTGGAATAGGCATTTATATGGATATCTTCCAGTTGGCAGTCATGTAGCTGTCTTCTAAATTTCTAAGAAAAAATTAGTGAGCAGTTCCATCATTATATCTGATTGATGAAACATCTCAACTGGTATTCTGTCAATTCCTAGAGCCTTGATTTTCACCAATGCCTTCAGTGTAGCCTGGATTTTTTTATTCAGTAGCACTGATTCTTGATAATATGCTACCTCCTGACATGGTTGAATGTCTACTAATTCTTTTTGGTACAGTGACTCTGTGTTCCTTCAATCTTCTTTTGATATACACTGAGTTGTTCAATATTTTGCTGTAAAATCCTTTAATGTTGCAACTTGAAGCATGAGTTTTTTCTTCAGTTCTTTCACAGCTTGAGAAATGCTGAGAGGGTCCTTCCCTTTTGGTATTCTAACTCCAGTTTGTTTGTCTGTTTTTGTTACAGTTTTTTATTTTTAACTTTTAATTGTAATTTGGGTGGAATATTATAAAGCAGATTCATTTTATATTCAACAGTTCACACACATTTCATTTTGTGACACTGATTACTTTCTCCACAGTGTAACAGCGCTCCTTGCACTTCCTCCCCATTGTTACCCATTTCCTATGTCCTTCTTGCCTATGCATTCCTGCCTCCCTACCTCTCTCCCTGTGCAAATGCTGCCCTTCTGATCTCCCATGGTTGATTGTTCTAGGGAGTGCATCTCCCTGGTATAATTGTTGGGCTCATAGGCCTGTCTATTGTTTGGCTGATAGCTAAGCCAAAGTTAACTTTTACATTTGGATCTTTGATCCATCTTGAGCTTGTTTTTGTGTAAAGTGTGAAGGATGGATCTTGTTTCATTTTTCTGCAAATGGATATACAGTTTTTTCCACCATCATTAGTTAGAGATTGTCTCTTCCTCATTGAATGAGTTTCAGAACTTTGTCAAAGATCAGCTGTCTATAGGTGTATGTATCTGTTTCTAAATTCTCCATTCTATTCCACTAGTCCATATGTCTTTTGTTGTACCAATACCAGGCTGTTATAACTACTGTGGCGGTATAGTAGGTTTTAAGATCAAAGAGTGTGAGACCTCCTTCTTTGTTTTTCTTCTGTAGTGTTTTGCTTATCCAAGCTCTCATCCCTTTACATATAAATTTAGTGATTGGTTTTTCCCTATCTTTAAAGTATGTTGATGGTATTTGGATTGGGATTGCATTGAGTCAATAGATTTTTTTGGGTAGTATGGACATGTTTACAATGTTCAGTCTTCCTAACCATGAGCATGGCATATTCTTCCATTTATGTAGGTCTCCAATAGTTTCTTGTAGTAGGGTTTTGTAGTTTTCCTCTTTCTTTAGGTTTTTGTGTTGCTGGTAAGATTTATTCCTAAGTATTTTTTTCTTTTTGTTAGCTATTCTACATGGTATTGTTTTCCTTATGTCCTTTTCAGCGATCTCTTTATTGATGTAGAAGAATGTAACTGATTTTTGTATGTTGCTCTTGTATCCTGCCATTTTGCTGAATCTTTCAATTAGTTCTAGTAATTTTCTTGCTGATTTTTTCTACATATAGGATCATATTAGGAGTTCTGGTTGTGTAGTGGCTAAAGCATTTGACTGCTAACCAGAAGGGTGGTGATTCAAACCCACCAGCCACTCCTTGGAAAGAAGATTGGGCAATCTACTTCCGTAGAGATATCACCTCGGAAACCCAAGGAGGGGTAGCTGTGAGTTGGGATTGACTCGATGGCAGTGAGTTTGTTTTTTGGTTGAGGATCAAATCATCTGCAAAAAGAGTTGTTGTTTTTTTTTTTTCTTTTCTACTTGTTTGCCAATTTGAATGTCTTTTTGTCTCTATCTTGATTTCTTGCCCTGGCTAGGACCTCCAATACAAGGTTGAATAGAAGTGGTGATGGAGAGCATCCTTGTCTGTTTCCCACTTGCAAAAGGAATGCACTGAGCTTCTCTCCATTAAGAATAATATTGGCTATTGGTTTTGCATATATGCCCTTCATTATATTGAGAAATTTCCCTTCTATTCCTATTTTGCTGAGAGTTTTTATCACGAATGGGTGTTAGATTTTGTCAAAAACCTTTCTGCATGGATTGATATGATCATGTCATTCTTTTCGTTTGTTTCACTTATATGGTTGTTTTTTGTGGATTACATTTATTGTTTTTCTAATGGTGAATCATCCTTTCATGTGAATCCCACTTGGTCATGGTGGGTTTTTTCTGTTTTTTTTTTTCCATAGCGTCGGATTCTTTGGCTAGGATTTTTTTTTAAAGATATTTGCATCTATTCATGAGAGATATTGAACAATGGTTTTCCTTTTTAGTGGTGTCTTTTTCTTGTTTTGGTATCAGGATTATAGTTACTTCATAGAATGAATTTGGGAGTATGTCATTCTTTTCTATTTTCCAGAACAGCTTGAGTAGAATAGATGTCACCTCTTCTCTTAATGTTTGATAGAATTCTCCAGCGACACCGTCTGGGCCAGGACACTTTTTTTGTGGGGAGTTTCTTTCTTTCTTTTTTTGAAGTTCTGCTCAATTTCTTCTGTTGTTAATGGATCTGTCCACATTTTCTGCCTCTGTCTTTGCTAGTTTCTGCAGGTCTTGTGCTTCTAGAAATTTGTCCGTTTCTTGTAGGTTTTTATATTTGTTGATGTAAAGTTCTTCATAGTATTTTGTCATCATTCCTTTTATATCAGTTGATTCCATTGTGATGTCACCCATTTCATTTATTATTCATGTTACTTGCATCTTCCCTTTCTTTTCCTTAGTTAAATTTACCAGCGGTTTGCTGATTTTGTTAATCTTTTCTAAGAACCACATTCTAATATTGCTGTTTTTTTTTTCTATCGATTCCTGTTTTCTGCTTCATTTATTTCTACTCTGATCTTTATTATTAGCTTTCTTTTAGAGACCATAGGCTTTTTTTGTTACTGTTTTTCTAATTGTTAGAGTTGTAGAATTGAGGTGCTGATTTTGGTTATTTCTTCTATTTTGATGTGTGCATAAATTACTATAAATTGACCTCTGAATACTGTTTTCACTTTTTCCAAAAGGTTTCAGTATGTTATATTTTCATTTTCATTTGTTTATAGGAGGTTTTGTTTTGTTTTGTTTTAGTTTCATGTTTTATTTCTCCAGTTATTCAGTGGTTATTGAGCAATGTGTTATTCAATTTCCATATTTTACCTCTGGTTTTCCTATTGTTGATTCCTAATTTTATAGCCTTGTGATTCTAGAAGAAGCTTTGTAGTATTTCGTTGTTTTTAAAATTATTGAGGCATGATTTGTGGCTTAACATATGGTCTATTCTGGAGAATAATCCATGTGCAGTGACAAAGCATGTGTATTTTTTTTTTAATTGGGTGGAGTGCTCTGTATATGTCTGTGAGATCAAGTTGGTTGAATGTATTGTTGAGATCTTCCATATCTTTTTTGAGTTTTTTTTTTTTTCTATTTGTTCTATCCTTCATCAAAAGTGGTTCCTACTAAAGGTAGGAAAGGTTCCTACTACTATTGTTGTATTATCTATTTCTCCTTTCAATTCAGTTAATGTTTGCTTTATGTATTTTAGAATTTTTCATTGGGTGCATAGATATTAATTATGGTTATATCCTCTTGGTCTGTTGACTCTTTCACCACCGTACAATTCCCTTCCTTGTCCCTCATGCTGGATTTTGTCTTGAAGTCTGTTTTATCAGACATTAATATTGTCATTCCTGCTTTTTTTTATTGCCATTAGCATGATATATATTTTTTTTCCCATCTATTGATTTTTATTTTTATCTTTGTGTCTAAGGTGAGTCTCTTGTAGGCAGTATATTGATGAGTCTTGGATTCGTATCCAATCTGCCACTCTCTTTATGTTGAGTTGTGCGTTGAATGCATTCACATTTTATTGTAATTAATGATGAATATGAATGTACTGCTATCATTCTTTTGTGTTTTTGTTGTGGTGCCGATGATTTCTTTGTTCCAGATATTTTTCTATACTGACTTCATTTTATTATAAAGTTTTCTTTCCCTTTTCTCATTATTGTTGATTTTGTGTTTACTAAGTCCTTGTGATATTCTTCTTTCTTTTTTTGGTAAGAAGGTTTATTAATTTTCTTTGTGGTTACCCTGTTGTAAATCTTATCTCCCTCAGTTTGGAACAGTCTGTTTTATATTGACATTGTCCTGACTTCTCCACATAGAAATTTTATAATTATGCCATTTATTTCCTCTATTTGTTTTGTAGCTGTTATTGTTTACAGATTTACTCCTCTCATTCTCTATTTTCCATTTTGTAAGCTTATTTTAAGGAGCTTTGGTAGCACAGTGCCTAAGATATCTGTTCTGGTTACCTAGCGCTGCTCTGACAAGAATATATACCACAAAAGGGATGGCCTTATCAGACAGGAATTTATTCTTACAATTTGGAGGCTTTAAGTCCAAGTTTAAAGTGCCAGGCTCTAGGGGCTAAGTGAAAGCCCCTCAACCTTAGGGTCCAGCTCTGCCTCCTGCTTCTGGTCCACTGGAGCTAGAAGCATTTCTTCACTCAGACAGCTGCTGGCTGCTGAGGCTGAGAAGCCCCAAGGTTGACAAGTAAAAAGGCACAGTCCCAATGTTCCCAAACCACATGACAGGCCATTAACTTAAGTCTATTGTAAGTCCCAAGGTCGGCAGAGCATAGCAGGCTGCTGAGCAATAACACGGCTACATGCAGGGTTCAAGCATGCCACAGGCTAGAGACCATTCCCAAAGCTTCTCCTTATATACAGGAAGTAGACCATATCCCAAAGGCAGCTACTCAGCTGCTTGTGGTACATCCCACCATGGAGTTGATTGCCAGTCTCATCAGGGGAATAACTACCACCAGCTGGCCAGCCACTCAACCAGTCCCAGCCAAGTTGACACAAAAACATAACCACCACAGCATCTGACTGATAACCAGAAGGTTGGTGGTTCAAATCCAGTAGACACTCCATGGAAATAAGACTAGGCAATCTACTTCTGTAAAGATTTACTGCTTCAGAAACCCAATGGAGGTCTCTCTGACTAGAAATTGACTTGATGGCAGTGGGTTTTTTTTTTTTTTTAATCTTATTTTAGAATTTAAAATTATTTTCCTGGATTGGTTTCTGGGTGGTTTTGTCACATGTCTTAATCTTAAATTGTTGTCATCCATTATTGGTTTTCTGTTGGAAGGACTCTCTTTAGCATTTCTTATAGAGTTGATCTGGTTTTTACAATTTCCATTAATTTATATTTTTCTGGGAATGTAGTAATTTCACCATCATATTTGGGGGACAGTTTTGCTGGATATATAATTTTTGGTTGGCAATTTTTTTCCTTCAAGATTTTGTATATGTCATCCCATTCATTGCCTTCTTGCCTACATGGTTTCTGACAAGAAATCTGAGATTAGTCTTATTGGTTTCCCTTTGCAAGTAATATTTCATTTTTTCTGAGCTGCTCTCAACACTGTCTTTGTCTTTGATTTTGAAAATTTAGTTATAATATATCTTGGTGACTTTCTCTTTGGGTCTATCCTGTATGGGGTTCTTTGAGCTTCTTGGATGAATATTTTTTTCAACTTTCATGATTTTGGGAAAATTTTCTATTAGCAAGTCTTCAATACTTTTTTTTTATTTTTTTTTGGCTTCCTTTTGTTCTGGAATTCCAATTAGGCATATGTTACTTCTTTTGATATCATCCCATATAACTCTTAGGTTATATAACTCATTTCTCTTTATTCTCTTTTATGATTTTTCCTCATACAAGCTAGTGGCAAAGGATTTGTCTTCTAGCTGGGATATGCATTCTTCAGCCAGTTTGTATTCTTTTGTCCTTCCATTGTGCTATCTATCTCTGTATTTTAGTGTTCATTTTCTGGATATCTAATAGCTGTTTTTGTATGATGTCTAATTGTTAGTTTATTTTGTCATTGTGTTCTTATATGATTTTCCTGAATTCTTTAAGGATATTGTCCTGTCTTTTCCTTGTTTCTGTTTACAGTTTCCTTGAGCTCTTGGAAAGTCCTCTCTCTATATATTTCTTTTGAATTCCTTATCAAGTAGTTGTATTACCTGTTCTTCCTCAGGTAGATTTCCTAGTTCTTTATTTTGGTTAATTGGTTGTACTATCTTGTCCTGATTTTTTGTTTCAATTGGAGCTCTCTGTTGTCTTTGAGACATTTTGAAGTTATTGTTTTTATTTCTTGATCATGTGTTGGTTTGTTTCACCTTGTTTTTTTGTTTTGCTTTTTTTTTTTTTTTTTGATATATCCAGATGAGTGGAGCATGTGTGCTTCTTTGGTTGTTAATTTGGCAGCAATAGGAAACTCACTAGCTACACCAGGACTGGTAGAATAATTGGTGGGACTGTAGGTGCATTTCTCTTTTTCACTTGAAGAGGAGCTGAAGTTGGGATGAACAGGTATTGTCCACCGTCTGTCATTGGACCAGTGGTATAGAAGTTCATAGTGGTATTCACCTGTAGGGCAAGTTCATCACTGCAGTAGGTATGGCTGAGTACTGGAGAGTTAATGTCCTCCTCTTGTTGAATGGGGAAAGATGAGAAAAAAAAAAAGAAAAGAAAAGAAAAAAAAGAAGAAGAAAAGAAGGAAGAAGGAAAAAAAGTGTAAAATAAAAACTATAGAGAAAAAAGGAAAAGAGTGAGTGGGTAAGCTCAAAGATTGGCAAAAATATAAGTAGAAGAGGGAGAAATGAACAGGTAAGAAGGAAGAAAAGTTGGAACAGTGGAAAGGAGAGAAATAGGGGTAAATAAGGAAACTGAAGAGGTCCAACTTTTGTAATTATGGTCAGCCAGCAGCCCTAGCAGGAGGTGGGTATAGTGGAACCCACTGATCCACTGTGTTATGTGCCCACAGAGATGAAAGGAGCCTGGTGTAAGTATGCTCCTCCAAAAGAGAAGCCTGCAGTTGTATGCCTTTTGTGCTCAGTGTGAGAAGGATCAGTCAGTGACATAAGCAGAGGAAGGGGTAGCTGCTGCCTCTGGGTCTGTATTTTTAGAGTCGGTTGCTGTGGGGGGCTATAGGACTTCCCTGACCACCAGCTTGGGGTGGTGGGGAGAGGTTTTGCCCCTATTTGCAAGGAAGCTGTACATTTTGGAGTAGAAAATGTGGGACTTCAGTCATGGTTTACTGGCGTGGCTCTGGCACCCTTCTGGGCACATGCAGTCTTTATCCAGCTCTTACCCAGACTGTAATTTAATGCCACCCTGATACTCTTTTCTAACCACATGCTTTCTGTTGACAGAGGTGGGAGGTGCCTGGCATGAATGAACCCCACTGAGAAAGGAGGCTACAGAGTTATGCCTCTTGTATGCCTCTTGTGTTCAGTGTGAAAAATTTCTCTCAAACCCTTAGGCACCCTGTAGGTGAGTTTCAGCCCCTTACTCAGTCTTCTAGAGGTGGAGGTGTCCACATGTCGGGGCTAGTGAGGGTGAGGCTTCTCTATTCACTGAGTCTCTGGATGTGGAAAGAGTATTTAGCCCTATGCCAGGGAAAGTATGTATTTTTTAGATCAGAGAGTATATCACTCCTATCTTGATTCCCTGGCATGGACATGTCACCCTTCTAGGCCCACACAGCCTTTAACCAGCTCTTCTCCACATTCAATTGACCAAGAGATTGTCTTGAGTCCAGTTTCTTCAACTGCCCCAACACAGGCCTTTCACCATCCCAAATCTGGCTTCTGCCAGTAGTAAGTTATTTTATTTCATTCTTTGCTCCTCTTTCTGTGGCCACCTCTGCCACTGTAACTCTGACCTGCTTCTCTGTGCATTCTTCTCCCAGCTTCCGCACATCCATTGCTTACCTTGAATTCCTCCTTATCTGTCTACATTATATCGTTATCACCCTGTGGATGCCATGAAGCTGTTTTTTGTTTTGTTTTGTTTTATTTTGTTTTGTTCCCCGTTATCAGCCCTTGATGTCTGTATTCAAGATTTCCCTGGTTTGGCTGGTCCTGATTTCTTTGTTGCCAGTCACTAATCTTAGTCCATTTCCCTTTCCAGTCAGGGCTCAATCTAATTCTTTGTCTTCTCATTTGATGCTCAGAATTCCAGGATCATTATTTGTACCTGTTTCACTTTGTTTTACAGGTCTCTGTTGTAGAGAGATTGGTAGGAGTGTGTTAGCAGGATGCCATCTTGTCTCCCAACTCCAGGTTTTTTCACATTCTATTATAATGCTTTACTTTGTCTTCTTGAGTGGACCTTTGAAAACTTCTGTTCAACTCTTTCACTTCATCATTTCTTCATTTTCTTTTAACTACTATATGTTCAAGAGTAAGAAAGTATAGTCCAAACTGGATGTCAGGAAATATTATTACTAGGTAGTAGTTACATGATTGAACATCATATATACTCCCATGAGTAAATGATGGGTAGCATTTAGTAATTTACTGAGATAACTGATTATACTTTTTTTAAAAAATAAAATTCTGTGGGTCTTAAGCTTTGTTGTTGTTGTTGTTATGTGCCGTCAGAAGCTATTTA
>NW_006922107.1:1835947-1837838 GCF_000298275.1 Orycteropus afer afer | reverse complement strand
TTTGAACCACCAGCCTTCTAGTTAGCAGTCAAATGCCTTAGGCACTATGCAATATAGAAGCTGTTTATTGTATAGTTTTCTGTACCTTTCTCAATAACATTCAATATGAAACATTTCATTATGTTGTTATTATTGTTAGGTGCTGTCACGTAGTCTCTGACTCAGAGTGAACGTGGTCTCAGAGCAGAACGAAACATTGCCCAGATCTGAGCCAGCTTCGTGATCCCTGCTATACTTTATCCCATCGCAGCAGCCACTGTGTCAATCCATCTTGTTGAGGGCCTTCCCCTCCTTCGTTGACCCCCCACCTTACCCAGCATGACATCTTTCTCCAGGGAATGGTCCCTTCTAATAACATGACCAAAGTAGGTGAGACGAAGTCTGGCCATTCTCTCTCCCAAGGAGCATTCCGGCTGCACTTACTTCCTCCAGGACAGATCTGTTAGTTCTTTAGCAGTTCATGGTACTTTCAGCATTCTTTGCCAGCACCACATCTCAAAAGCATAAATTCTTCTTTGGTCTTCTTTATTCATTGTCCATCTCTAACATGCATATGAGGCGATTGAAAATACCATAGCTTGTGCCAGGCGCACCTTAGTCATCAAGGAGCTATTTATCCTCCTCAGCACTTCAAAGAGGTCCTTTGCAGCCAACTTGCCCAGTGCTATATGTTGTCTGATGTCCTGACTGCTGCTTCCATTGGTGTTGATTGTGGAAGTGTGTGAAGTCTTGGACAACTTCAATCTTTCTCCATTCATCGTGATGCTGCTTACAGGTCCAGTTGTGGGAATTTTTGTTTTCTTTATATTGAGATGTACTGTATTCTTCAGTCTTCATCAGTAAGTACTTCAAGTAATCCTCACTTACAGCAAGCAAAGTTGTGTCATCAGTGTATCACAGATTGTTAATCATTCTTTCTCCAATCCTGATGCCACGTTCTTCTTCATATAGTCCAGCTTCTCAGATTACTTGCTCAGCATATAGACTGAATAAGTGTGGGGAAAGGATACAACCCTGATGCACTCTCTTCTTGATTTTAAACCATGCAGTGTTTCCTTGTTCTGTTCGAACGACTGCCTCTTGGTCTATGTACAGGTTCCTCATGAATACATTAAGTGTTCTGAAATTCCCATTCTTCTCAATGTTATCCACAATTTGTTATGATCCACACAGTAAAATGTTTTTGCATAGTCAATAAAACACAAGTAAATATCTCTTCAGTATCCTTTGCTTTGAGCCAAGATCCATCTGACATCAGCAATGATATCCCTCATTCCACATACTCTTCTGAATCCAGCTTGCATTTCTGGAAGTTCTCTGTCAATATACTGCTGCAACCATTTTTTAATTATCTTCAGTAAGATTTTACTTGCATGCAATATTAATGATATTGTTTGATAATTTACACATTCTATGGGATCACCTTTCTTTGAAATGGGTACAAATATGGATTTCTACCATTCAGTTGGCCAGGTAGCTGTCTTCCAAATCTCTTGGCATAGCCTAGTGAGTGCCTCCAGTAGGGCATCCATTTGTTGAAACATCTCAATGGATATTCTATCAATTACTGGACCCTTGTTCTTTGCCGATTTCTTCAGCACAGCTTTGACATCTTCCTTCAATACCATTGGTTCTTGAACATATGCCACCTCATGAAATGGATGAACATCGACCAGTTCTTTTTGGTACAGTGACTGTGTATCCCTTCTATCTTCTTTTGATGCTTCCTGCATCATTCAATATTTTGTCCATATACTCTTTCAATATTGCAACTCGAGGCTTAAATTTTTTCCTCTGTTCTTTCAGCTTGAGAAATGTTGAGCATGTTCTTCCCTTTTGGTTTTCTAACTCCAGGTCTTTGCACATTTCATTATAGTAATTGGCTTTGTCT
>NW_006922107.1:1828528-1834877 GCF_000298275.1 Orycteropus afer afer | reverse complement strand
ACTGACATTTTGGATAACAACCTAATGCTTTAACCACTGCATCACCAGAGCTCCTTACTCTGCCATCATAGAACTTATATTGTAGAAGTGGAAAATCAAAAAGACAAAGGCACATCTGACTCAATGGCACATAACAACAACAACAACAACAACAACAGCCACTCCATAAGAGAAACATGAAGCAGTCTGCTTCCACAAGATTTACAGCCTTGGAAACCCTCTATGGCAGTTCTACTCTGTCTTATATGGTCACTGTGTCAGAAGTGGCTCAATAACAGTGAATTAGGTTTGGTTGGGTTGGGAAGGCAGACTATTTTGAAAACCATTGTATCTCCATCACCTAGAAGAGTGCCTGGCATATTTTAAATACTAAAGAAATATTTGATTAATCAAGGAATGCATGAAGAATAAAAGGAGTGAATCTTTGAAGTAATTTTACACAGATGTCAGATTTATCACAGTTCTTAGTTATTTTTCACATTAAAGAAAGCACAGGCAAAAAGACAAAAAGACTCAAACTACATAAAATAGAACCCGTGCCTCTTTGTATGGATATATATTGTCTACACTTGTGTGTTTTTATAAATGTAACACAGACACATATAATCAAAAAAATATATTCAAGATGATATAGATTTTTCTTTGCTTTAAAGAAGAAAAAATAATCCACTTTAACAACATATATCTGCATTGTGCCTACTACAATGCTAGAAATGTAAAGTCTCTGACTTTCTAGAAAGACAGCAACTTTACAAAGCTTGGCGAAGTAAAAGACATCCATCCTATTATAAATTAAAATAGAAAACACTTGAACAACTAGAGTTTTTTTGAGAATATGTTTCAAAAGATTTAACAAACATGAATAATGGTTATAATAACTTGTAAAGGAAACATTTTTCACTTAAAGATAATGTTAATATTTTATATGTTCTTCATTCTATTCAATTTATTTTTAAGTTTATTATTATGTAAATAATACCTGAAATCATTCTTGTTTGAAGTTTAAACAAAGTAGAACTATTTAGAGATGCACAACATAAACATTATATTTCTTTTCATAAATGGATCATATTACACATATTCCTCTGGGACTTTGTTACTTAACATTATGGATTGTATATTGTTACATTCTAAAACATACAATTGTTGGGAGGCAATTTTTCATGGGTCTCTCATGATTCTGTGAACAGAGGTATTAGCTCCCTTTTTCTTTTGGACTATCTTTCCAAGAATGTTTGTAAAGCAAACAGCCTTGGAAAATAGTGATAATGTTTCTCTCCAAGGCAAAGGGCAGTTTTTTTTCACAATCCAATATAATAAAGACAATGTCTTCCTTCAGATGAAGTTCAAGCAAGTTTTCTTGCAGCCCATTTAAAAAGATTATGGCTCCCTAAACTTTGACTTCCTCAGTATGATACAAATGTACTGTCTGTCAACTTCCACCTGGGCCTGTCTGTGTTATCATGTGGGACTTGGAAACAAAGGAAATAGACACAAATGTGTAGCTCATTCTTCTTGCTGTGCTGTGAGTAGCCGTATCTTTTGTCTCTTACCCAGGAATCTCATGTCTTCCGCCAGCATCCATGAAACTGTATGTAGCAGGTTAACCTGCTAGTTTGTAAGCAGAATAAAATATCACATCCTCCACAGTTCTTGATAGTTTTTGATAAGGACAGAACTCTAACAGAGACATGGCTTTCTAGAAAGGGAAGGAGGAGAGCCCTGCAGGCCAATTTAGGAATCTGAAAAGACTGGAATCTTGTAGCTCATTATCGTGTGCAGGTTATGAGGGTACAGAGTAAAGGGTCCTCAATCTCCTACATATTACTGAATTTTAGAGACTGAATGGTGAGAGGTAAGATTAAAATAAGCATCTCAAATGGTGTTAGTTGCTTCTACCCTTCTCTGGGTGAGAGCAAGAAGGGATGCTGTCATATAAATGGGGCAGAAAGTCCCACTGCCTAACCTGAAAGAAAATATGGCTATAGCAGCTAAGTCAAGGAGTCCCCAACACTGAAAGAAATAGTGTCAACAATGAGGATATAGAACTTTAGGTGCATTTGAAACATTGCTAGCTCATTTATTTAAGCCATGAGCAGCTGTAGACCCTCTCAAAACTAAAAGTAGATATGCATTGTTTACTGTCTTACATTCTCTCTATATATTCAACCTGCTCCCTCTTTTTTGGGAGGAAGTATTACAGGATAATTTATTTTGAAAAGATAAAATCACAATTTGCATACAGAAATAAAATGAATATGTCAAACATTTTATCACTTAACTCATTAACTAGTGAAGAAACAAGTAAGATGTCACAAATTGTTCTAAGGTGATTTCAAAGTACCACACTGATATGGTCAAATAAGGTATTCTGAAATAAATTTACAAACAGATGCAAAACAGGCAAAGTAGTAAGTATTGACAGTACAATGATCAGTTACCTTCCTTTGAAAACAATTTGCATTTCTATGTTGTTGTTATTGTTAGGGGCCATCAAGTTGTCTCCGAATCATAGTGGCCCTATATACAACAGAATGAAAACTGTCCAGTCCTGTGCCAGCCTCACAATCCTTGCTATACTCATTGAGGGCCTTCTCCTTCTTCTGTGACCCTCCACTTTACCAAGCATGCTATCCTTCTCCAGGGAATGGTCCCTTCTGACAACATGACCAAAATAGGTGAGACGAAGTCAGGCCATTCTCACTTTCAAGGAGCATAAACAAGAATTATTTGCATTACTATTGGCTAGGAGGAGAGTAATAGGAAGATAATGGTTTAGGTAAGGATGCTTCCCTCCCTTTTTGCCCTGACCTCATTTGCTTTAAGGACAAAGACAATTAGTGCTGAAGCTTGTCCCCAAAAGAGACTAAAGACCATATGCATCCAAATGAGTATACTAGGGAACTTTAGGAAAGGAAAAGGAGCTCTGGTGGTGTAGTGGGTTAGGCATTTGGTTGCTAACCAGAAGGTTGGAGGCTTAGACCCACCAGCTGTTCCATGAGAGGAAGATGAAGCAATCTATTTCAAAAAGATTTACAGCCTTGGAAACTCAATGGGGGTCTCTATGGGTTGAAATAGACTCAATGGCAGTGGGTTTGGTTTGGTTTTTGGTTTGGGAAAGGAAAGGATTGACATTATAATGACTGTGTTGGGTACAAGCAACCAAATCATCATCTTCCTGTCCCAATGGGGAAGGAGGATTCAAATTCAACTGATGTACTTTGGACTGAGCAAAACTAATGTGACTTTGTTAAAAGGGAACTCTGGTGACATAGTGCCTAAGACATTTGACTGCTAACCAGAAGGCTGGTGGTTCAAACCCACCAGCCACTACTTGCATCTTGTTAGTGGAGTCTTTTGAGGTCTTTGAATGTACTGTTGTTTTTCTTGCTTCTACATCTGAATATATAGTAGAAATTGATGTTTTATATATTTGTATTTGTTTTTCTGTTTGTGCCAGAGGAGATTATCCCAACTGAGATGAAACACATATAGAGAAATGCTAGTACCTTTATGATTCCATGACCCTAATGACACTTTTAGGAGCTCTGGTAGCATGGTGCCTAAGGCACTTGACTGCTAACCAGAAGGCGGCCGGTTCACACCCACCAGCCACTCCTTGGAAGGAAGATGAGGCAATCAACTTCCGTAGTGATACTGCCTCAGAAACCCAAGAAGGGGTCGTTATGGATCAGGTCCGACTCAACGGCACATAACAACAACAACATCAGTGACACTTTTAAACATTTTTCTGCAATTGATGATTTTTTCCAGTCACATTCTCTGGCAAAAGGAAGCAGTGGCCACCTTGAGGCATCCTTTGGAATTCTGGATTCATACAGCTAATAAGAAGACCCCATTTGAAAGGAGCTATTAGCTTACTAATGGTCTCTTGCTCAAATTGAAACACCTCACCTGAGAAGGCCTTTTGACTTTCCAGTCTGATATTTCCATTTGGGGGTGGATCAACTCAGATTTGATGATGGATGAGATGAGAAAGGACCAACAAGCATAGATTTTAAAATTTAAATGACGAACCCAGTCTGCTCCCTGAGGCACCATGACTTTATAAGAAAGAGGGGCAGCTCTCCTTTCGAAGGAAGTTTTGTCCATTGATTTCCATCTGGAGCAAAGCTGCTAGTTCACTGGGATCCTTGATTCACAGTGGTTCTCCTAAATTTTTGGACCTAGTTCACTGATTGGCTAATCTGAAACCAATGGTGCTCATTGGGTTGTGGTGGCTATTCCACCTTAGTGAAAACTGTGCAGAACCAAACACCATTTTTGTATCTCTGGCCAATACTTTTCTTGATGAATCATGTTATATTTTCACTGTTGCCAATGGCCTAGCTGTTTGGTCTGCATCTTGGGAGACTAGAGACTATCAGATTAAAGACTTCCCAGATCAAACTGATGTTCCCTGATTATCTATCTTCCTCCTTCTCAGATTACTTAATCAGCTCCTTTTATATATTGTAAGAGATTGAGTCAAGATACACCCTACACTAATCCTAGCTCATTAACATAACAAAAACAACCCATTCCCAATGGGAATAGAAACACAATCATAGAGATTAGGATTTACAACACATTTTTAGGGAACAAAATTTAATCCATAACACCCTAGAAGACATATTGGTTAGCCTCAAGTCATTAAAATTGTCATAGCCAAAAAGTAAAAATTAAAAAATAAGATTGTTATAGCCTTTCTCCTTATAAAATAAAGCAGTTTCTGTGCAATCATATAATTTGTACCCATATTAATATATCAGGCCAAGTAGAAATGTCAATTAAAAATGAAAAAGAAATCCACGTGGTTTTCTATCATAGATCCTGATAGTTTATGATATGTGTTCATATAGGTGAATTCAGTACTTTGGGGCATACTTGAGTTTAGTATGTCAGGTTGGTTTCATCTTGATGCTTCGAGCTCTGTTGACAGTAACTTTAATTAAATGCTATATGAGACAAATTGAATAAATAGATTTGGGCCCTGTTGGTCAGATTAATTAGAGTGACTAATAGCATGGGTAAATTTTCCAGATCCTAGAATGGTGTAGAAACAAGGGATGGATATTATTAGGAGACAATTTCCCATTACTTTTTCTAGAGGAAACAACTTGGAAGATAGAGATAATGTCTTCCTCCAGAATAAAGGGAAGGGTGGTTTGCTGTCCAGTACAATAATGTCTCCCTGTAGGGCAAGGTTCAAGCAAGTTTTCTTACAGTCCATTTTAAAAGAACCATAAACTCTGAGTTCCTCAGCTGTGATATAAGACTGCTATGTGCTCCACATCCACATAATCTGCTTGGCATCACCCTCATAGTCAAGGGTAACCCATTTGAACATTAAATTTGTGATGCTTGCTGTGCCATAAGAAATAAAATTCTTCATCTCTGACCCAGAAGTCTCATATCTTTTTCCAGCATTAATGAAACTACACCAGACTAACTCATTAATTTGTAAGTAGAATAGAATATCAGACTCTCCACAGTATTTAACAAGGGTTTTTTTTCTCATTCTATTGAATGGCTGTATGGTTTTACACAAATGAATAGTTTTACCAGTCCCCTTTTGGAAAACCAGGGTATTTCAAGTGTTTTGATACTACACTAGTACTGTAGTGAATATCCTTATTTTCATATACCTTTTCACATGTGTGAGTGTTTGTACAGAGCAGATTCTTTTTTAATATATTTTTTTAGAGATATATTAATTTATATGCCAAAAAGATGTGGCCATTTACACTTTTGTCAATACTTTGTGAGAATATTCCTTCACCAATTTCTCAGAGTATCTGGATATTTGCCAATCTAATAATTAAAAAATAGCATATTATTTGAATTTTAATATCCTGATTACTAGTGAGTATGAATATCTTGCATGTTTATTGGCTTTTTTTATTCCTTCCATAATTTTTTTTTCAATGCACTTTATAAATTTTCTATCAAGTGTTTTGTTTTTCCTTGTTTTAGAAAAACCAAACCAAACTCACTGCTGTGGAGTAGGATTCGACTCATAGTGACCCCTCCTTGGGTTTCTGAGGTGGTATCACTACAGAAGTAGATTGCTCAACCTTCCTTCCAAAGAATGGCTAGTGAGTCTGAA
The DNA here is from genome assembly GCF_000298275.1 of Orycteropus afer afer. Lineage (NCBI taxonomy): Eukaryota > Metazoa > Chordata > Mammalia > Tubulidentata > Orycteropodidae > Orycteropus > Orycteropus afer. Next base: position 1,828,768 of record NW_006922107.1, on the reverse strand, counting down.
CCACCAGCCTTCTGGTTAGCAGTCAACTGCCTTAGGTACTACACCACCAGAGCTCCCTTTGCTTTATAAGAGCTCTTTGTTTGTGTGTATGTGTATATATATATATATATTTGTTGTTGTTGTTATATGCCGTCGAGTCGGGCCCGACTCATAGCGACCCCTCCTTGGGTTTCCAAGGCAGTATCACTACGGAAGTAGGATTGCCCAACCTTCCTTCCGAGGAGTGGAGATATATAATAT
>NW_006922107.1:1821823-1825588 GCF_000298275.1 Orycteropus afer afer | reverse complement strand
TTAATCTCCCCACTTCCGTTACCCAGCTGGAAGCATCTATCTGAGTTCTTTCCCATTCTACTGTTTTGGATGAGAACAGCTGCTTATGATGACATAGGCAGTCTTCTCCAGCCTTTTGCTTCAGGCAGCAGTTTATGCCTTTCTCTTTGAAATTAGCTGGAACCATTTTAAGCATTTTCCTGTTTCCTCTAGGCACATGCAATACCAGGATAAGGATTAACGCATCTGTCCTTCTCAAGATTATATGAAGGTTTTACACTGTTTCTTGGTTATTTGAGGGCTAGAAATTTAAGAAGGTAGAAAGAAATTTGAGTAGCTAGATTAGGTCAAGACAGAAAAACAGATGGGAAGTGGTGAATGTTTAAAGGTGTAGAGAAGGAAAGGATCAGTACGGAACAGGCAGAAGTATTTCACATCAAAGATTGTTCCACATGTTGTTGTCATTTTTAGTTGTTGTTGAGTCATCTCCGACTCATAGAGACCCTATGCACAGCAGAACAAAACACCACCCAGTCCTGTGCCAGCTATACTTGAGCTATTCCTTCCTATACTTGGGCCCATCACTGCAGCCACTGTGTCAATCAATCTTGTTGAGAGGCTTCCCCTCTTTCATTGACCCTCCATGTTACCAAGAATGATATCTTTCTCCAGGGAATGGGTCCTTTTGACAGAATGACCAAAGTAGTAGAGACGAAGTTGGGCCATTCCCCCTTCCAAGGAGCATTCTTTCCGGCTGCACTTCCTCCAGGGCAGACCTGTTAGTTCTTTTAGCAGTCCATGGTAGTCTCAGCATTCTTCACCAACAACTCAACAGCTCAAAAGCATCAATTCTTCTTTGGTCTTTATTCAATGTCCATGTCTCACATGCATATGAGGCAACTGATAATACCATAGCTTATGTCAGGCTTACCTTAGTCCTCAAGGAGATATCTTTGCTCTTCAGCACTTGAAAGAGGTTCTTTGCAGCTGATTTGCCCAGTACTATATGTCCTCTGATGTCCTGACTGCTGCTTCCATTGGTGTTGATTGTAGAACCAAGCAATGTGAAGTCTTTGACAACGTCAATTCATTTCTCCATTTATTGTGATGCTGGTTATTGGTCCAGTTGTGAGGATTTTTGTTTTCCTTATATTGGGATGTAATCCATACTGCAGACTGTAGTCTTCAATCTTCATAAGTAAGTTTTTCATGTCATCCTCACTTTCAGCAAGCAAAGTTGTGTCGTCACCGTATCACGGGTTGTTAATGATTCTTCTTCCAATCCTAATGCCATGTTCTTCTTCATATAGTCCAGCTTCTTGGATTATTTGCTCAGCATACAGATTGAATAAGTATGGTGAAAGGATACAACCCTGATGCACTCTTCTCAATTTTAAACCACACAGTGTTCCCTTGTTCTGTTCCAACGACAGCCCCCTGGTCTATGTGCGGGTTCCTCATGAATACAATTAAGTGTTCTGGAATTCCCATTCTTCTAAATGTTATCCACAATTTGTTATGATCCACACAGTCAAATGCTTTTGCATAGTCAATAAAACACAAGTAAATATATTTTGAGTATTCTTTGAAATACCAGATACTTAAAGATTTAACTTAGTTAATAATAGATACTAGAAAGGGAGTATTCCTGGACTGAGTGATTGAAATTACCTGGATCCTGGCTAGAGTGAAAGAACAATGTGGGAACAAAACTCAAAATCATAAACAAACAAACAAAAAGACCGGGTTTACTGGTCTGATAGAGCCTGGTGAGAGCACCCCCCCCAAGACTATGGCCCTTATGCACCTTTCCAGTTAGGAACTGAACTCAACCCTCTTAGCTTCCAGCCAAACAATAGACAGACATATGGGGTGAACCATGAGAGAAAAGAAGGACAGTGTTTGCATAGGGAGATAGCTCAGGGGGGCAGGAATGCATGGGAGGGAAGGACACAGGGAAGGAGTAACTACTGGGAGGAAGTAGAAAGAGCTGTTACATTGTGGGGAATTGCAGTCAATGTCTTGAAGCAAAATATGTATTAAATGTTGTATGGAAAATGAATGAGCTCTGTAAACTTTCACCCAAATCATGATAAAAGTTGGAAAAAAAAAAGTATTTAGTATGCTCTTGCAGAACTAATTTTTCTGAGGACCTTTTCTGCCCACTTATCCCCATAGATCCCAGTCTAATGGTATCTTACTTAGTAAACCTGCCTTTCTTCCCCACTTGACCACATTCAGAATAGCCTGTTATTATTTTTCACTTCTGATGTGCTTGCAATGCTTGGAAAGTCAAAACCTTCAAAAGTTTCCTCAGGGAGAATTAATTTTGTTGGAGGCTGACAATTTAGGGAAATAAGGAAGGACATAGATATAATATTAGAGAAAAGATGTTAGCCATATCAGAGAAGAAAAACACAAGGATGCCATACAGAAAGAGATTCTGTCCATATAATATAAGCTGCAAAAACTGCAAGGAGGTCACATATTCTGACCTTCTAGAACCCCACAAGAGGAAGACAGAATCACCATCAATAGCCCAAGGCCTATTCCTGCCAGGCCAGACATGCTGCCTCCCTCCAGGCCTTTCTCCAACCGTTCCTCCCAAAGCACCCACCACCTCTCTCCTGGGTTCGATAATTTGCTGCAGTGGTCACACAGAACTCACAGATTATGGAGTTTATTAGGAAGCACCAAGCTACAATTCAAGTTCAGGAAAAATGCTCAGTCTCTCTCCCAGCCCACTGTCTCTCAGCCAAATCTCTCACAGTCTCTCTCCCAGCAGTGCATGTCCCTTGGTGTCTTACTCAGCAAAGTGTGTCTCTTGCGTCTCTTTCCCAGCAGCACATGTCTCTTTCAGCAGCACATCATCCTCAACCAGCAGTCAGAGAGAGTTCTGCCTCTAGGAGGCCTCCTTTTCAGCCCGGCAGGGTGGTCAAACTAGCCAATCATAGCATCAGAACTCTAAGCACTTGAGAGAGAGTGGGCACCTCCCAGAACATTGTTTTGTGCCACTCCCAACAGAAATACTCCAGGTGGACAACTTCAGCAATCAGGAGCTCCTCAATTGCTCATAGAAAATCCCACCTCGGAGTTTACAAAGACTTATGGGTAGAAAATCCACACTAAGTAATTTACTACACCACATAAGTGTAGAAAGCCTTTCAAAACACACACACAGAGAAAGAGAGACACAGAGAAAGCTAGAGACAGAGAGAGAGAGAGAGAGATGGGGAGAGTGCCACGTTAAGGATCAGAATAAAAAGTAATGCTTTGAGAAAGTGAAAATCTAGAATTAGCCAAATACTCCATGGAATCTATATTAAATATACTTACTTGAAAATAAATAGCTATAGATCCCATTGCCAACAATGAGAAAATTCTCGGCATACTGTAGGCCTGAGAAACATGGAGTAGGTGATGTATTTTTTCACCCTCTAACTCTAGGAATGTTCTGTATCCTATTCTTACAGGACCTGGTTCTTATCTGGACATGAGTTATTACCCATTATAATGCTAGGGAATTATACACTTCCTTAAGCATCATCCAATTTACAGAGTCCTGCTAAGTATTCAAAAGCCAGGTTTTTATCTTAACCTTCCCCCATCACCAAAAAAAGAGAAAAACCTCATTGCCATTGAGTTGAATCCAACTCATAGTGACCCCTCCTTGGGTTTGTGAGGCAATATCTCTTCAGAAGTAGATTGCCCAATCTTCCTTCCGAGGAGTGGCTGGTGAGTTTGAACTGCCAACCTTTTGGTTAGCAGTCAAATGCCTTAGGCATT
>NW_006922107.1:1818629-1820328 GCF_000298275.1 Orycteropus afer afer | reverse complement strand
CAAGGAGGGGTCGCTATGAGTCGGGTCCGACTCGACGGCACATAACAACAACAACAACAACAGCACTTGGTTAAGGAAATCTGGTGGCAACATGGTTAAAACATTTGACTGCTAACCGAAAGTTCAGTGGTTCAAACCCACCAGCTACTCTGTGGGATAAAGATGTGACAGTCTGCTTTGTAAAGATTTATAGCTTTGGGAACCCTATGGGGCAGTTCTACTCTGTCCTATAAGTCATGAGTTGGAACTGACTCTGTAGCAGTGGGCAGTGGCAGTGGGCAGCAGCACTAGGCTCATAATTGAAAGGTTGGTGGTTTAAACTCACTCAGCTGCTCCTTGAGAGGTAGACCATGATCTACTTGTGTAAAGATTACAGCCTAGAAAACCCTATGGAGCAGTTTCACTCTGTTACATGGGGTCATTATCAGTTGAAAATAGACTTGACTGAACCTAAAAAGTACAGCAGGAGCTCTGATAGCATAGTGCCTAAGGCACTTGACTGCTAACCAGGAGGCTGGTGGTTCAAACCCACCAGCCACTCCTCGGAAAGAAGATGGGGAAATCTATTTCCATAGTGATACTGCCTCGGAAACCCAAGGAGGGGTCACTATGAGTCGGGTCTGACTCAAAGGCACATAACAACAACAACAAAAAAAGTACAGCAACATTATTGTACTCACCACACTGTACTGTAATTACTTGTCCCCTTCTTTATCTTTTCCACTAGACTATGTGCTCCTTTAGAAGCTCTGGTAGCATAGTGCCTAAGGCACTTGACTGCTAACTAGAAGGCTGGTGGTTCAAACCCACCAGCCACTCCCCAGAAGGAAGGTTGGGCAATCTACTTCCATAGTGATACTGCTTGGGAAACCCAAGGAGGGGTCGTTATGAGATGGGTCCGACTCGATGGCACACAACAATATGTGCTCCTTTGGGGCAGAAGTCCTGTCTATTTTTTCTGTAATCCCAGCACCTATGGCTGTGCGTGAAAAAGAATAGAAACTCAGTAAATGTTTGAAAGGGTCATTACCCATTATTATTATTATTACTTAAGGGTTGCAACTTCTCTAGCCTCAGTTTTCTCTCCAAAGGTATTATAGCCTAAGGACTCTGATCTTTTCTATTGTGCAAGCTGGTGTTAGTATGTTCAGAAAAAAATATGATATCTACTTCTGTGTAGTCTTTATTTCTCATGAAAGGCACTTCATCATATTATCTGAGAACATCTAAGTCTTCTTTCTCTCTCCTTTCTATTATACTCTATTATTTTCTTTAACGTCTCGTTTTCAGAATCACTAGGTATGTTTTACCAACTACTTGATCACTAAATGTGTTTTTTCTATGACAAATGATAACGCCACTTTTCCATTTTACTGTATGTTTATATCTCACATTATAGTCCAAGGATTTGAAGATTAATGCGATGTAGAAAGACCTGGTGCAACAATATTTAAGTGTGTTTATTTTTGTCATGTGAATTGCATAAGTAGAATCTACTAGCAGAATCTGTCATTAACTATTTTTATTACACTGTAGAAAATGAAAATATAGACTACTGTTCTGATTAAGGATAAGTAAATGGATTTTAGAGTGGATGTTAAGGTGGAAAAAAGGATACTCTTCAGAAATCACTGTTGTTGTTGTTGTTGTTATGTGCCGTCGAGTCAAACCCGACTCATAGCGACCCCTCCTTGGGTTT
>NW_006922107.1:1812247-1818083 GCF_000298275.1 Orycteropus afer afer | reverse complement strand
GATGCCTTATATATTTTAAATAGGCCATAGTGCCTAAGGCACTTGACTGCTAACCAGGAGGCTGGTGGTTCAAACCCACCAGCCACTCCGCAGAAGGAAGATTGGTCAACCTACTTCTGTAGTGATACTGCCTCAGAAACTCACAGAGGGGTCGCTATGAGTCAGGTCTGACCCAATGGCACATAACAACAACAATACCTAAAATAGAGTTTGTGAACTACTGATCTAAGATATTCTCTTTCCCCAGGTATTAAAGATCTAAAGGAGTTAACCCATAGTGATAGATTTGTAGGACTATGGTCCAAAATGGAGGAAACAATACTTTAGGGAAGGAGGTAATCATTTCCATAATCTTACAAATAATCTAATCATGCAAAAAATATCATGTTTATGACAAAGTACTGTTAGTAGCACAAAGGATACTCGTCCTAATGCTCAATGCATATCTTCATACCCTATATAAGCTAAAAAGATGAATATGGTCTAATATATACATGGAAGATTGTTAATATAATGAATTATTTGTGATCATTATGAATGACTAGTATCACTATTTAATTGTTTCCAGAAAAGGGAGCTTAAGATCTACTATTGACCAAGTTCTTCAGTTATGTAGGATTATGTATTGCAAGCATCCAGTCTTAGGTCATTAGGAAGCTATATAGCTCAGGTTTTGTGAGTGTTTTTAATGAGTTTGTTTTATAGATAAGTATTTTTTTATACTCTGTTTAAAAACTAACCCAAGCTCAAAATAGTGAGTAAATGTAATATGATACAAAACTTTGGGACTTTTACTGGTCATTCATTTATGGGATAAAGCAGATTTTAAATATTTTGGGGAAAAATCTTGCTCCTTACTTGTCAAACTTTTATTAAAAAAAAAAAAAATCAGTGACTTCTTCTTCAGATAAGTGTCCTCAGTTTTATTAAGACAGGTTATACTCAGGTTCCAGTAAGATGGTGGAATAAGCAGACAAACAATACAGACCCTCTTCAACAAAGAAAAGGGGAACCAATTAACACAGATACAGAAAATAATCCTGGAGCCCTGAACATCTTAAAGAAGGATACAGAAGTAGACTAAACTCCAACTAGTAAAAGAAACTGCATGAAATCACCAAAAACGGAGACATATGGAGCTGCAGTCTGTCAGTGATCCTGATGGCATGGACAGCTTGGATATTGCCAAGGAGTGTTAGGACTGAAAAAATAACCTAAAACTCAGCCCTGCTAGCCAAGTACTACACAGAAGACTGCACTGGTGGCTGGTGAATAAAAGGGGAAGCAGTGAAGGGGAAAGCAGGTTGAGCTGTGGACTTTTGCATGTCTGGAGGGTTCAGCCATTTTGAATGTTTAAAAGCAGTTCTACCATTTTGGATATTTAAAGGAACAGCATTTTCACAGATTCCAGGGACCTGAGAATAGGCTGCACTTGTCAGGAACCATAAGGGCATTCCAAACATGAATGACCCAATAGGTGTGATATTCCCATTGTTACTCTTATAACCTCTTGGTGAACAGAAGCGTGGTCATCCCTCACTCCCACCCACCTTCTGGCCTGGCAGAAATTCCATCCCAATCTGTGTGATCTGACAGAGCCTGGGTGCCCTGCCTGGCCCTGCCAGGTCCTGACCAGATTTTTTTCCTTTTTTTTTTTTTTGCTTGTTTCTCCTCCTTCTCCTCCTCCTTCTTCTTTTTTCCCCCATATTTTAAATTATTCTTTATTGTTCCCGCCCCAGGTCTAGTTTCCAGCTTTTTCTCTCTTCCCTGTTCCTGATTCCATTTTTTTTTCTTTCTCATGGTTAACCCCATTTCTTATTTTTCTTTTTGTATTTTTCCCATTTTTTTCTTCATTATTATTCTACTCTACCTCTTTTCTCTTATTATCCCTTCCCCAGTTTTTTTTTCTTTTTTTGGTGATTGTTCCTGTGTGTTTATGCGGTGTGTTTTTTCTCTGCTTGCTTTTACCTTTTTGATTGCTGTTTTTGTCTGAGTGGGAGACAGCAAAATGACTCAACCAAACCTGCATCTCCTGAAGCTCCACTTACAGAGTAAAAGCCACCCCTTCCTTCTCCAACAACTGGCCAAAAATAAAAGACCACTAAAATATCCTGACTCACCCTTAACTGACCTTCACAAACAGTTAACAGAGATCTAAATACAACAACATCACAATGTCTTGAAGACAATAGATCCCCACAGTCCACACAAAGAAGCAAGATAAAGTAGTAGAAACAAGGGACCAGGACAGAGATCCAGAACACATCCTTGAGGAAGAAGCAGCATTGGAACTCCCTGATAAGGAATTCAAAAGAATTATACTTAGGTATTGAGAGACAGATCAAGAAAAACACTGACAAAATTAAGGAAACTACAGAAAAACCCCAGAACGATTATGGAAGAAAATATATGAACAAAATGACAAAACAAATGAAAAATTAGAAATGATACAAAATCTACAGTTTGAAATGCAGAAGATTAATACTAAATTTTCAGAAATAGATAACACATTGAAAGGACAAAAGGGTAGAATTTAATCAATGGAAGACATAATTAATGAGATTGAAAGCAAATACATCAATACTTCTTTGGAAAGGGATCAATCAGCAAAAAGATCAAAACAAAATGAAGAAAGCCTAAGGTTCATGTGGGATACCATAAAAAGGAATAACCTAGGTGTCATTGGAATTCCAGAACAGGAAGAGAAAAAGAAAATGACCACGAAAATTGTCCAAGATTTGTTGGAAGAGAACTTCCTTGATATGATAATTCAGGAAGTCCAACAAACCCAAAACAGGATAGACCCCAAAAGAAATTCACCAAGACATATCATTATCACACTCACCAAAACCAAAGACAAAGAAAGAATAATGAAAGTAGCATGGGAAAAATGAAGTTAACTACAAAGGGCAACTACTAAGACCAAGCTCTGATTTCTCAACAGAAACCATGTAGGTGAGAAGGCAATGGGATGGTATATATAAAACCCAGAAATAGAAATTTTCTAGCCAAGAATTATATACCCACCAAAACTGTCCCTCAAATATGATGGTGAAATTATATTTCCAGATAAGCAGAAATTAAGGGAATTTATAAAAACCAGACCAACCTTACAAGAAATACTACAGGAAGTCCTTTGAACAGAGAACCAATAATAACAAACCACAACCAACCATTAATACACAAGATGACATAACCCAGAAACCAACACAGCTATGGATGTATCCAAAGTAAAATAGGCTTACAAGATTGTAAACTGGGAACCAGAGACATCAATTGGCAATTGAAGACAATTACAAACCAAAAAGAGGAAAAAATAGTTTAGTTACAGAACTTCTAAATGGTTGGAAAGTTGAGAGAGTTGCAGATAGAATAGACTGTTCTAAACTTGGGGAAAAAATTACAAATCATTGGGTAACCTCAAAGAAAAATGATAAACATTCTCTTCAAAATAAAAAAGAAGACAAGCACAAATATCTAGCAAATATTAAAACAATAGCAACAAAGGAAATGATGACACAATTCATAAACATAATGAGCTTAGCACCAAAAGTTATATGGAATAAAGAAACCAGGAACACCATGAAAAAAAAAAAAACATAACAAAACAACAAAAGTCAATTCATACTTGTCGATAATTACACTGAATGTCAATGAATTAAATGCACCACTCAAGAGACCAAGAGTTGCAGCCCATCAATATGCTGTGTACAAGAGACACACCTGTGAGACAAAGACAAAGATAGACTAAAATTCAAAGGTTGGAAAAAGATATATCAAGCAAATGGCAACTGAAAAAAAAAAGTGGGAGTAGCAATATTAATTTCTGATAAAATTGACTTTAAGACTAAAACCACCATTAGAGAAAAGGAAGGACATTATTTAATAATTAAAGGATCAATTGAACAAGAAGATATAACCATATTAAATATCTATGAACACATTGAAAGAGTTTCAAAATACATAAATCAGACTTTGACAGGATTGAAAAGATAAATAGATGACTCCACAGTCATAGTGGGAGATTTTATTCTCCACTTTCAATGAAAGATAGTACAACTGGAAAGAAACTCAACAAAGATGCAGAAGATTTAAACAATACAATCCACCAACTTGAATTTATAGACATCTACTGAGCACTTCACCCAACAAAAGCAAAATATACATTCTTTTCCAGTGACATGGAACACTCTCCATGATAGACCATATGTTAGGCTATAAAGCAAGCCTTAATAAACTTAAAAACTTTGAAATATTACAAAGCATCTTCTCAGATCATAATGCTATAAATTTAGAAACTAAAAATATGAAGATAAATAGAAAAAGAGCAAATACTTGGAAACTGAACAACACCATCCTTAAGAACCACTGGGTAATAGAAGAAATAAAAATTGAAATTCAAAAATTCCTTGAATCAAATGAGAATTAAAACACAGCATACCAAAATCTTTGGGACACAACTAAAGCAGTGATCACAGGCCAATTTATAGCAATAAATGCACATGTCAAAAAAAGAAGAAAGAGCCACAATCAATACTTTAAACCAACATCTCCAACACTTAGAAAAAGAACAGCAAGAATAGCCTACAGTCACCAGAAGAAAGGAAATAATAATGATTCAAGCAGAAATCAATGAAACAGAACATAGAAAGACAATAGAAAAAATCAAGACTAGGAGCTGGTTATTTGAAAAGATTAATAAACTTGACAAACCACTGGAAAATTTAACAAAGAAAAAGAGGGAGAGAATACAAATAACATGAGTAAGAAACTAAATGGTCGACCTCAAATCAGAATTAACAGAAATAAAAATGATAATATCAGGATACTATGAAGAACTGTGGGCGGTCTCGTAGCTGAGTGCCTAAGGCATTTGACTGATAACCAGAAGGCTGGCAGTTCAAACACACCAGCCACTCCTCAGAAGGAAGACTGAGCAATCTACTTCCATAGTGATACCGCCTCGGACCCAATTAAGGTTCGCTATGAGTCAGATCCAACTTGACAGCAGTTAGTTTTTAGAATTTTTTTTTAAGGAAAAACTATACTCCAACAAATTTGATATTCTGGAAGAAATGGACAGATTTCTAGAAACACACTACTTACCTAAACTCCAGATGGATCAAAGACTTTAATGTGAAACCTAAAACTATAAAGTTCCTCAAGGAAAAACTAGGGGCAAAATTAAGGGCTCTGATGGGACAATCTACTTCCATAGTGATACTGCCTCAGAAACCCAAGGAGGGGTTGCTATGAGTTGAAATTGACTCAAGGGTAGTGAGTTTGGTTTGGTTTTGGTAATATATGACATAAATAGTCTATCAAGCATAATCCAAAATGCACAAATAACAGAAGAAAAACTAGATGAATGGGACCTTCTAAAAATTAAATTTTTATATGCTTCCAAAGAATTCTCCAAAAGAGTAATATATATATATGGAAAAAAATGTTCGGCAATGACATATTTGTCAAGGGACTTATCTCTAGAATTTACAGAAAACTCCAACACCTCAACAACAAAAAGACAAGTAATCCAATTAAAATATGGGCAGAAGACATGAATAGACACTTCACCAAACAGGGTACTCAGGCAGTTAACAAACATACGAAGAAATGATCACAATCATCAGCCATTAGAGAGATGCAAATCAAAACAACAATGAGATACCATCTTGCTCCAGCACTAGTAACAAAAGTCAAACAAGACAGAAAATAACAAATGCTGGTGAGGATGTGGAGAGATTGGGACTCTCATACAGTGTTGGTGGACTGTCAAATGATACAACCACTGTGGAAAGCAGTATGGCAATTCCTTAAAACATTGGAATTAGAAACA
>NW_006922107.1:1797232-1810937 GCF_000298275.1 Orycteropus afer afer | reverse complement strand
CCAGGTTTGGTGGTCTGATAGAGCCTGATGGAATCACTGAGACTATCTCCCCTAGCTGCCCTTCGGGTCTGGAATTGAACCCACTCTTGTGGCTTTCAGCTAATCAAAAGACAGGAATATAAGCTGAACATTTACATTAGGTAGATACACTCCTTGGAGAGATCAATCATAGGAGAACAGAAGGAGACACACAAGGAGACAGCTCTAGGGGCAAGAGTGCATAGGAGGGAAGAACACAGGGAAGAGGTAACTATGAGGAGGAAATAGGAAGGGAGCTGTTGCATTGTGACAAATTGTAGTCAATGTTATGAGACAAAGTGAAATGCTGTATGGAAAATGAATTTGCTTTGTAAAGTTTCACCCAAATCATAATAGAAATTAAAAAAAAAAAAGACAGCTAATACTCAAGCTATTCCAGAACAAAGAAAAAGATGGAATAGTCCCAAACTCATTTTATGAAGCAAACATACACTAATACCAAAACCAGGAAGAGGTACCACTAAAAAGGAAAACCAAAGACTAATATCCCTGAAGAACACGGATGCAAAAATCTTCAACAAAATCCTAGCTAACAGAATCCAGTATCATATAAAAAATAATAATAACAATAATAATACATCCTGGCCAAGTGGGATTCACACCAGGTACGCAAGTATGGTTCAACTTCAGAAAAACAAGCAATGTAATCCACCACATAAACAAAACAAAACAAAAGAACCATATGATTATATCAATCAATGCAGAAAAGGCATTTGATAAAATACAATACCCATTCCTGTTGAGAGCTCTCAGCAAAATAGGGATGGAAGGGAAATTCCTCAACATAATAAAGGGCATATATGCAAAGCCAATAGCCAACATCATTATTAGTGGAGAAAGACTCAAGGCATTCCCCTTAAGAATGGGAACCAAATAGGGATTCTCTATATCACCACTTCTATTTAACATTGTAGTGGAAGTTCTGGCCAAGACAATAAGGCAAGAAAGAGAAATAAAAGGCATCCAAATTGGCAAAGAGGAAGTAATACTATCTCTATTTGCAGACGATATGATCCTATACATAGAAACCCAAGAGACTCAATGAGAAAACTGCTGGAACTAATAGAGAGGTTCAGCAAAGTGGCAGGATACAAAGTCAACATACAAAAATCAGTTAGATTCCTCTACACCAACAAAGAGACCTCTGGAAAAGAAATAAGGGAAACTAGACCATTTACAATAACTACTAAAAAAGATAAAATATCTAGGAATAAAACTTACCAGAGACACAAACGACCTATACAAAGAAAACTATAAAACACTACTACAGGAGACAACAAAGTCTCTACATAAATGGAAGAACCAGCCTTGTTCACAGATAGGCAGACTGAATATTGTGAAAATGTCAGTACTACCTAAAGCAATCTACACATTTAATGCAATCCCAATCCAGATACCAACAAAATTTTAAGGACATGGAAAAACCAATTCTTACTTCATAGGAAAAGGAAAGAGACCTTGGAGAAGCAGAGGACTTTTGAAGAAGAAGAACAAAGTGAGAGGTCTCAAACTTCTGGATCTTAAACCCTACTATATGGCCACAATAGTCAAAACAGCATGGTATTGGTACAAAGATAGACAGATATACAAATGGAACAGAACTGAAAGTCCAGAAATAGAACCATCCATCTATGGGCAACTGATCTTTGACAAAGGTCCAAAACCCATTAAATGGGGAAGAGACAGCCTCTTTAACAAATGGTCCCAGCAAAACTGGATATTTATTTGCAGAAAAATGAAAGGAGACCCATAACTCACCCCATACACAAAAACAAACTCAAGCTGGATCAAAGACTTAAATGTAAAACCCAAAATATAAAATTCATCAAAGATAAAATAGAGGCAAACCTAGGACATCTAATTTATAGCATAAATAGACTATCAAACATAACCCAGAATGCACAGGAGGTAGAAGAGAAGCTAGATGACTGCGACCTTTTAAAAATTAAATACTTACGTGCTTCGAAAGACTTTATCAAAAGCATAAAAAGAGAATCTACAGATTGGGAGAAAATATTTGCCTATGACATATCTGATAAAGGACTTATCTCCAAGATCTATAGAAAACTTCAACACTTCAACACCAAAGAGACAAACAGCCCAATTCAAAGATGAGCGACAGACTTAAACAGACTCTTCACTAAAGACTATATGCTGGCAGCCAACAAACACATGAGGAATTGCTCTGCCATCTTAAGTCATTAGAGAGATGCAAATCAAGACAATGAGTTATCATCTCACCGCAGCAATAATAACAAAGTTCAACAGGGCAGAAAATAACAAATGCTGGCTAGGTTGTGGAAAGATTTAAACTCTCACACACTGCTGGTGGGACTGTAAATTGGTACAACCATTGTGGCAAATGGTATGGCATTTCCTTAAAAAACTGAAAATAGAAATACCATTTGACCCAGCAATTTCATTACTAGGAATATATTCTGAAGAATGGAGAGGCAGGGCATGAACAGACATATGTACACCTGTGTTCATCACAGTGCAATTCACTATAGCAAAGAGATGGAAACAACCTAAATGCCCATCAACAGATGAATGGATAACTAAATTATGGTACATTCACACAATGGAATATAATGCTACATTAAAGAGCAATGAAGGATATGCGAATTACCTCACAACGTGGATGAGCCCAGGGGACATTATGCTGAGTGAAATAAGTCAATCGAAGAAGGACAAATACTGTATGAGCCCATTACTGTAAAAAGACAAAGAAGGGGTTGCTTGAGAAAGGGAACTCACTTTGTATACTTTGGGGGGGATGAAGGAGAGGGATTCATTTTGGGCTAGTTGGGGGCCACACGCTGACATGGGTAAGGGGAGGGATGGTATAGAAAGAGTCTGTGACTACCATGATAACATTAGGAAAAGGGAGGACACTGAATTGTGCACATAAGATATAGATAGCAGGTAGTAATACCAACCAGTATATCCACAATACTGAATTACCATTAACACCAAACACCAGGCTAGAGATAAACACATAAACATCTGAGAAGATCAAATGGGGGTCAGTGAACCAGATTATACTCTAGACCAAGGACAGATTCAGCTGAGGCTAATCTTGCACAGATATCAGTGATACAAAACACCTGCAATCCTTATGGAAACAACAGAAGACAGACACAGAGTAATCCCTCACAGACAGCCAGACACTGTGGGAGACAGATCCAATGGATCTACTGACTCAGGACCATAGCACTGGGGGACACCAGACTCAATTGGCAAAGCAAAATAAATAAAAGCCTTGTTCCTCACCCTACATTGGTGAGTAGCGACTGGGGTCTTAAACACTTTCTAATGGTCTCCTATCATCAGAAGTGAAGAAGAGTGCAAAAAATAAGGACATTTGGAAGCAATCAGCCCTAGGATATGATGGACCTTGAGACCAGAAGAACTAGATGGTGTCGGGCTACCAATGCCAACCACTCAGGAAAGGATCAAAACTGGAGATCTTGGATAGAGTGGGAGGAAAAACATGGAACAAAATCCCAAAAAACAATAATGATCAGAATTACTGGTCAGAAGGAGTCTGGTGAGACACCTCCCCCCAACACTATGGCCCTGGGATACATTCTGGGCCTGGAA
The DNA here is from genome assembly GCF_000298275.1 of Orycteropus afer afer. NCBI lineage: Eukaryota > Metazoa > Chordata > Mammalia > Tubulidentata > Orycteropodidae > Orycteropus > Orycteropus afer. The sequence continues at coordinate 1,807,295 of NW_006922107.1, read as the reverse complement.
CAAAACTCACTCCCAGGGACTAGCTCTCAGCCCAATGGTAAACAAGATGTAGAAGCAGACCACTCAACCCGGGATGATGCACTGGTTGTCCCGCAGTGCTGTGGTCCTGAGTCGGTAGATCCATAGGATCTGTCTCCCACAGTGTCTGGCTGTCTGTGAGGGATTACTCTGTATCTGTCTTCTGTTGTTTCCATAAGGATTGCCGGTGTTTTGTATCACTGGTATCTGTGCAAGATTAGCCTCAGCTGAATCTATCCTGGGATGGAAATGCATCCCTTGGAGCAATTGACCACGGGGCACCAGAGGGGGTCAACATTCACATGGAGGAAATGCAGGACAAAGAGGAGTGCAAAACTATGAGGGGCACAGGGGAGGGTTACTGAGCAGGGAGGGGAGGAGACAGGGTTAGTGTTGGGAATAGTAAATGGGGAGTGAAACTAAATGTACATGTAATGTTGAACATAAAACAAACTCTTAAAAAATTAAAGGAAAAAAAAATAGATTAACCTCACTCCTGGACATAACAGAAAGTATTACATTCAAATTTTCTGTCTCAAAATATTTAGTTGAGAGAGTATCTATGGAAAATTATCTGAAATAACTAAAGACTATCCATTTCTCAAATTTTATTTTTGACTTTAGCTTAAACCAGACCTCAACAATACCCCTTGCCTTACCACTGCTTCATTTAGCTCTAAACATGCAAAACTTCTTTTAAGGAAGTACGTTCATGTATAATGGTATAATGCTATTAGTATACATTGAAAGATAGTATAAAACAACATAATGATGTTATAGTTTCTATAAAGTTATTGAGAATATTATTTACTACATTACACACTGTCATATACATGAGAAATCACTGGAAGTTTCTCTCTGGCTATATTTACAAAAATAATTGTAATTTTCCCTAAATATGTATTTTATTAATTTTAAGGGAACTGTGACTTATTTAACAGGTTATCTTTCTTACTGTACTTCATAACATACAATTTTGGTACTAACTTCACCTCTGGATTAATCAGATTTTAGTAACCTTTCTTATTCCTTTACGATCATTTCCTCATTTATTTAAGGAAAATTCTTGTTGTGTTGCTCATATTCATGTGCACTATCTTAAACATACTCTGTAAAAGGGAAACATATAAATAAAGATAATAACCATAAAGCTGACCCCAGAGAAAAATCTATTTTTTTTAATGGTTCAGAAATCTCTTGGTGTTGGTAAAAATGCTAGGTTCTGTTCACTATAACATCAACCCTCTAAACATGTAAATAAATTGACCCTGAGGAAATACTTTTTACTGTCTGTTGGGGTTCTTGAAGCCTCAAGAGTATGGTAAAGGTAATGGCACTGGGCATATTTAGATAAGCCACTTGAAGACTTGGATTTAATCATAATTAAGCATTTTTTCCCCTATATTTAATGAGAAGATTGATAAGCAGGCCAATTCTATGATTTTGCGTGAAAAGTTGAATGGTTCAGTTGTCTAATATTCATGAATGCATTTTCTGGATATACCTGAAATTTAGCCTAAATAAGCAAAATTGAAGGAGCTCTGGTGACTCAGTGTTTAAAACATTTGATTGCTAACCAGAAGATTAGTGGTTCAAACCCACCAGACATGTTTACAGCCTTGGAAACCCTAAGGGGCAGTTAATTCCACTCTGTCCAATAGGGTCACTATGAGTCGGAATCAGCTCGATGGCAGTGGGTTTTAAGTTGAAATTGTTGTCAAAATCTAGTCAACAGTATTCTTAATTGCTTCTTAACTTTTTTTGAAGATTGATTACTTTTTTTATTGTAATAGGACTATTTATTGGGGTCTCTGGTAGAAGACAGTCAACAAGCCTGTCATGATCACTTAAGGGGATGTGTTTCCCAAGAGTGACTTGGCTTGAAGACAGAAATCATAAACAGTATGATAAGGTTGGTTCCCTCAAGGAAAATCTAAATTAGGACTGAAACTCCCTCTGCAAATCTCCTGCTGTGTCTCCGTATGAGGTCAAATCTGTTATAGATGCAGGTTACCTATTGTCTTATAAATCAGTATTTGTCCTTTTTCAATAATCCTCCTGAAAAGATGTTTAACCCATTAGTGACCATTAGATAATTTTCCCTTTAGTAGTATAGACAAAAATGCTTTAAGTTCTTCCTCAAAATATCACCTTTCACTAATATCAATTTTGGCAGCCATCAATAAATAGAGTGTAAATTTGAGATTTAAAAAAGAATAATTCTTTTGTGGGACATTCTTTCTGATTTTATTTTATCTTACTTTAAAAGAAATCACTTACTCAAAGACACATGTAGAATTTGAGGCTATGAAAAAAGATGAGCTCATTTGAGCAAAAGTTTTTATTGAAACAAGTAAGAGAGCACAAGAATAAGCCTTTTCAATCTGCTTGCCTGTCTGTTAATCCCTCTACCTGATGAATAGCTTTTAATAAGAAATGAGCATTTGTACTGTACTTTTGTTACAGATCAAAGATCTAAGACAGAGTAAAGCTGATTTCTTTGTTTCTAAAAAGATGTAAGATAGGGGATGATTCTGTGTCAATGTCATTTATGGCTCATCCAAGGGGAAGAAGTTGCCTTCATACACTATTCTTAAAATAAACTGCTTACCTGGATAGACCCCTCAGGACATTAGAATCTTGGGTGCAGTAACCAGTTCTATGTACCTCATTCAGCTGCCCTTTTATTCACTGAAGTTGAAGAGGTCTTTTTAATTGAGCATTTGGTGCAAACAGTAACAATGAGGACTTTTTGTCATAACAGTAGAAGCCACACTATGGAATAAACTATACATGATTTATTAGTCATTTTATGAATTTAGATAGCATTAAAATAAGACATAACTACAGTATGAAGCTAATGTAAATGTCAGTCCTTCATCACTAAGGAATTGAAGGTGTTAGTGAAGAATACTGAAAATACTGTCGGAAGAACGAACAAATCTGCCCTGGAGGAAGTGCAGCTGGAATGATCCTTAGAAGCAAGAATGGCCAGACTTTGTCTCACCTGCTTTGGTCATGTTGTCAGAAGAGACCATTAACTGGAGAAGGATTTCATGCTTGGTAAAGTAGAGGGTCAGCAAAAAAGAGGAAGGCCCTCGATGAGATGGGCTGCCACAGTGGCTGTGATGATGGCCTCAAGCATGGTAAATATCGTGAGGATGGCACAGGACTGGGTAGTGTTTCATTCTGTTGCACATAGGGTCGCTATGAGTCGGAGTTGACTTGATGTCAACTACCTATGACAAAACAAGGAATTAAATATTTTGGTGTGACTAGGAGAGCTGTTTCTCTTCTGCTCCTGCCTAAATTGTCTTCCTCCTTGGTCCTTTGGTTTTGTGTAATATGTTGGCCATAGTCTATGTCCAAATACTGATTCATACCTTACAGATTTCCACATCAGTCTATATCACACAGATTAATCTGTTTGTTTGCGATTATACAAAGTTGAAATATTAACCTATGAAGTAATAATCATTTGTTTTTGCATAATTCCAATCATTTATGCTACTGCACAATTTTTTACAAATATTAAAATGTAAGGAAATTTATTTTATCAAAGCACTAGCTTCAAAAAAGCCTGCTATAAGTGTTTGCTGATGCATGGAAAGGCAGTGTATTGCAGTGGTCCGGTAGCAGTTAAAGTTAAATAATGGTCCTGGTTAAAGTTAAATAGATAGGGCATAAAATTGATTAGTACAGTGTCTATAACTTAGTAAGTTTTCAGAAAGCATTTACTGCTCACTCAAAAACTCACTGCCGTCAAGTCAGATCCAACACATGCTGACCTTTCTTTGGGTTTCCAAGGCGGTATCACTACGAAAATAGATTGTCCAGTCTTCCTTCCAAGGAGTGGCTGGTGGGTTTGAACCATCAGCCTTCTGGTTAGCAGTCAAATGTTTTAGGCTCTATGCCACCAAAGCTCCAACAATTATTCTAGTACAAAATTCCAATTCTACTTGCTGTATGACTTAGGGCAAATTTCTCAATCTTTCTGAGAATTGAAGTCCCATCATGATAGCTACTTAATATGGTATATTAATATGACGAATTGGTATAAATGTTAGATGAAATGACTTACAGTACAAAGTCTGAAATATTGTTGGTAGATTCCATCCTCAAATGGCTTTCTGTTCCTGCTCAAATAATTTCTTTATGAAGGATCAGCACAAGGCTGGTCCCTATGAAGCGGAAGTTAAAGATGTCCCAAATGTCCATCTTTTCCAAACGGCTGTACCACTCCATCCTCCCTAACATCAACTCCTCCTCCTCTCCTCAGTACTCTCCTCCAGTCTTAGGGTTACATATTTTGCTGTAATATCTCACAGAACTCACAAACTGCCAAGGAAAGAGTTCATGTGGTGGTGGAGGCTGGGAGTCTGGCAAGTCTCAAGTCCACGGGTAGGTCTGGAAGATTCTTCTCACTGGCATGGTGGCAGGGGCTGGCTAATCCAAATTGGTGGGTCAGATGACCGGCTGCTGTCTCAAGTCCAGGGGTGAGATGATGTTGAACCAAAGGCAGGACCAGAGCAAGAGCTCAAACTTTCCCAGAACATTCAACTATATACTTGAGTCACACCCTCCAGCAAGTTGGGATTCAAGATATATCCCATCCTAAACAGGAAGGAAGGTTGGGCAGTAGTGATACTGCCTTGGAAATCCAAGGAGGGGTGGCTATGATTCGGGTCCGACTCCACGGCACATAACAACAACAACAAACAGGCATAAAAACCTAACTCACTGTCATGAGTTGATTCCAACACGTAGTGACCCCCTCTGGGTTTCCAAGGCTATAAATCTTTACAGAAGTAGATTGCCCCATCTTCCTTCTTTGGAGCAGCTGGTAGGTTTGAAATGCCACATGCCTTAGGTACTGAGCCCTCAGAGAGCCATATTAAGCAATTCAGTGCACTGCAGTTCCACGTGACTATACATCCTTTTAACTATGGTTTTATCATGACATTGTTTAATATTGACTTAATATATGATTTATATCAACAAAAAGGAAAACATCTAGGTGCTTAGTGGACTACAAGGTTAAAGTGAGCTTCTAAAACAGCAAATCTGTAGTTAGGCAGACTAGACGCTCATTGACAGGCAAAAGTATAGGCAAGGCTATTTTGGAAGCACAGCCAGTGGTATTTGCTTGTTCCTACAAAAGAAACAGTAATTGTAAGCCTTGTCAAAATCCAAAATGTTGATTTGGTTTAGTGCTTCCTGTCTTATGTGTTCTACGGATCTCTGGTGGCACAATGCCTAAGTCATTTGTCTGCTAACCAGAAGGTTGGAGGTTCAAACCTGCCAGCTGCTCTGTGGATGGAAGATGGGTCAACTTGCTTTTGTAAAGATTTACCACCTTGGAAACCCAATCAGGGTTCCTTTGAATTGGATTCAACTTGATGGCAGTTGTTTGGTTGGGGTTTGGTCCTATATGGTCTAGAGTTTTTCAGAGGGGAAGAATAAAACTGGGAAGCATATATATTGTATTGATATGATTGACCTTCAGATGGGTCTCATAAAGAGTTAAAAAAGTTGAGGAGAAGTGACTGGTACATCCTGCCTGGTATTAAATGGCCAGTGATTTTGCACATTTCCCCCTTACTCTTATAATCAATAGACAGTTTGGTGTCTACTGTGTACTAAACATTTCACTAGAGAAGACTGGGAAAGTAAAAGCTCACTCATGATCTTAAAAAGCTTACAATTGACTCAGGATGATTAAACATACACCACTGAAATAACTGTGAACAATGTTAAGCAATGTATAAGTGAGCATTATACTTGTTAGTACAGAATACAAGTAAGGGTTCAGAGGGGACTGAGCTTGGTAAGTGATTGAGTGGCAAGTGAAGGCTTAGAGTATAAGTGGAGCTTGAGTTAATTCATAGAATTTCAATAAGCATAAGCACAATAAAAAGAAAATGTTCATTCATTTTATTTATGTATTTAAGAAACACTTATATAGTACTTATTATATGTTAGGCACTGTTTTATGTAATTTACTTAATCCTCAAAATAAAGTTGTCCTGTTTTACAGGTGAAGAAACTGAGGCACAGAAAAGTTCTAGGTGGTTGGTTCCATGCACAGAGATGTGGAAAGGATAATACATATTTTCCTTAATAATATGAAGATAAGCCTGACTAGATGCACCATATATACACTAGTGGAAAATAAACTTGTATGGGATCATATTATCTAGAGTCTTAAAATTTTAGCAGAGAGCTTTGTATTGGCCATATGTAATTGCTGCAAATTTCTGAGTAGAAGAGTAACAGTATTGTTTGAAAAAGACTGGTCTGATAATGATGTGTAGGATGAAGAGTAGAGGACAAAGTCTAATGAGGAGAGTTGTTGTGGTGGAGAATGACTGGTCAGAGAACCCAGTTTAAAAGATTATTTAGTAACCCAGCAGTGAGATAACAAGACCTAGAATTGAAGTGTAAGTGGAAATAGATTAGATTCAGGCAGGAAAAAAAAATGAAGGAAAAGAAAAAAATCAACAGAAATTGTTAAATAATTTCAGTATGGAAGATGAAAACGAGAAAGTCACGTGATAGTTTTGAGTCTTAGTAATTGAGACGATGTTAGTGGTACAGTACATACGATAAAGACAGTGATACCAGAAAGACCCTCTATTAATTGTTGTAGTAAGTGGCCTGCTGGTGAGATGCATCTTACATTGCAATTTGTACCCTGTGCTTCCCTCTTGTGCTTTGCTTCCTGACTTGGCTTTATTTCCCCCCATGCTATGACTTTACAGGATTTATTGCCCTGGCATTGGGGATTTGAAGCCTGAATCCTACACTGTAGATGCAGATACTCGCAAAGGTAAGGAGCACATCAGTTTTTTTTATACCACACTATACTTCTGGAAGGAGCTCTGGTGGTGTAGTGCCTAAGGCACTTGACTGCTAATCAGAAGGCTGGCAGTTCAAACCCACCAGCCACTCCTCGGAAGGAAGATGGGCAATCTCCTTCCATAGTGATACTTCCTCGGAAACCCAAGGAGGAGTCTCTATGAGTCGGGTCGACTTGATGGCAAATAACAACATACTTCCCGGAAGGAGTTCTGGTGGCGTAGTGCCTGAAGTATTTGACTACTAACCAGAAGGCTGGCAGTTCAAACCCACCAGGCACTCTTTGGAAGGAAGGTTGGGCAATCTACTTCCATAGAGATACTGCCTCGGAAACCCAAGGAGGAGGGGTCACTATGAGTCGGGACCGACTTAATGGCAGTGAGTTTTTTTTTTTTTTTTTTTTGTATTGTTTTGTTTTTAATACTTCTGGAACACTTTGAGTACATTCTTAATGAGCAGTATTAGGCTCAAAATGCCAATTAGAGCTATATACTCTGCCAAAGTATATTTAATTTCTACACCTTTATGTTTGGATTTTTGCCATATTCACTGATTTCTTCAGTCTGTTAATTGGCCTATCCTTCCTTTTTGGAATCATTTTCCCCTGGGGGTGGTGAAAGTGACTCAGATATTTGTTCCCAGAAGGAAAAAAAGCTTTGATGCATCACCAGTGTGGTCTTATTTCTAGTCATCTGATGAGTGAAGTTAGTTAATTTATAAAATGAGTTGTTAAAATGTGTTACATATCTAATAAACATGGAGAAGTGAAGGACTCAGGGCAGAGATTTCAAAAACTATTTCTCCTTTCTCTAGAACATTTGGAAAAATAAATTCTCCCATGGGCAAGCTTGTCTTCTGCTCTTCTCTATCTCTGCATTTCTTTCCCACATGATTTATAATGCTTGATGAACTGTCTGCCTAAGCATTGCATAGGGCTATTGGCTTGCATTCGCTGTAAGATTGATGGTCTCTCTGTGTTAGCCGCTTTTAAAAGAATATTTAAACATAACAAAACAAAACAGAAAGACAAGCATCATCACAGGGACCAAATGTTTTTCTTATATATCTAGGTGACTCACATGAATATAGTGGCTGGCACTAGTGTGAGGTCTCTGCCATCCTGGCCTAAGAATGTGCTTGTTAATTCAAATTGGTGATAGTTACTTTACTGATTTTCTGAAAATCTACTTAAAGAGACACAAGTGAGATGAAAGGCTAATATTTAAAAGTGTCCCTGCCTATATTACTAAGGAAGGTAGACTTTAAATCAAAATAAATTCGTATTACTTTTCTCTTTTTTTAGGTTGGAAAACAAAATGAGATTTGTTAGTTTTCCTTTTGATATTGTTTTCTTTTTGGTTTCAGCATCCACTTAGTATGATAACATTAAATTTTGGATTCTCCAGAGTAACCCACACTGATTTGTTGATTTAAGAACAAAATATTATGAACAGATTTTTATTCACTTATGTAACTGATTTTGTACTTGCCTGTAGCTCAGAATTCCCATACAAACTAATGAATGTAGGTACCTAAGACAAAGAAAAATGGCTCAGTTAAACTGGTAAATCTCTCCTTTTACAATACTTAATTCAATTCAATAAGTCATGTTCAATATGTTTTTGAAACCCAGAATGTTCCTTGACACCTACAGGGGAAAGTGAGAAGAAAATGTTCCTATTCTGAGGAATTTCAGCCAGGGATTGCAAATCTTCTGTTTTGGGTGGTCTGTGGTCAATACAGATTCTATAGAACTTATTCTCATTCTGCCTTCCATGAAGCTCTCTCACTTTAATGACTGTTCTACTGTCATTAAAAATGTTCTTTTCAACCAATGGGAAGAGTGAAGTTTTTGCTTAAGAAGCAAGTGGAAATGATGTGACATTTAGATGCCCAGTCACTAAAGGAATAAAAACTAAACTTATTGCCAACAAATGCATTTGGAATGCATTTCTCCTCAAGTGATATTTATCAAGTGCCCATATATACATGGCGCCATGCTAAGTACTATACGATACAAATTAAATAGATGCGGTCCCTCTATCTGCCAGCTTATATCTTCCTTTGATTCAAATGCTATAGCAAAGTGCTTAAAAGGGCCAAATCAGATCATGAAGGTTATACCTCTCTCCCTGAAGAACAGGTTATTGAGGTTTCTCTTTATGAGCAGAGAGGGGTGGAAGAGATACAGGGGGAGTGGAGCGGGCACTCTTTGAGTCATTTCTCTGCTAATTATTTACAAAGGTGTCTAGGTATTGAAGTTTCAACTAGAGTTTCCAGAAATTGTTTCCAATTAATACTAGAAACTATGAAGAGAGAATATCTATGTTTCTGGAGGCCTAGAACTGATTGCTTTAAAGAATAATTTTCCTCTGTGCATCGCACCCCAGAATCTTTGAAGATTTCATTTCTTCACCTCTATTAAAAACTGAGTGATAAAACACAGTAATGCTCTTTGTTAGTCAAAACTACAAATTCAAGAGTCTCTTAGATAAAACTACTTGGAGTGGTGTGATGGAAAAAACTCAGACTGAAAGTTAAAAAGCTTGGATTTTAGTCATGATTCAGACTCTAAATAAATGGTTAAGTAGGGCAAGTCATTTCATATTTGACTTTAGTATTTCTCTTTTTAAATTTTTATTGTGATTTGGGTGAAAGTTTACAGAGCAAATTCACTTTCCATACAGCAACTTACATATACTTTTTCTCATGACACTGACTGAAATTTCCTATAGTTACTCTTCCCTGCGTCCTTCCCTCTGTGCACTCCTGCCCCCTGAGCTCCCTCCCTGTGCATACATGGCCCTTCTAATCTCCCATGACTGATCTCTCCAAGCAGTATATCTACCTAATGTAAATGTTCAGCTCACATGCCTGTCTTTTGCTTGGTTGGAAACCACAGGAGTGAGTTCAATTCCAGACCTGAGGGGCAGCTAAGGGCCATAGTCTCAGTGGTTCCATCAGGCTCTATAGGCCAGCAAAACTGGTCTTTATTTTTTTTAAATGATTTTGAATTTTATTCCACATTGTTCTCCCATTCTATCCAGGATCTCCTACATATATTCCCTCTCAGAGTGGCTGACAGTTGTAGCCAGGCACCATCTAGTTCTTCTGGTCTCATAGTCACGTAGGCTGAGAATTGCATGGTGTACCAATCGCTTGGACTAATTGTTTCCATGTGTCTTTG
>NW_006922107.1:1793314-1796517 GCF_000298275.1 Orycteropus afer afer | reverse complement strand
CATAAAGTCCTCCAAGTTCATCCATGTTATGTGGTGTTTTGCAGATTCTACACCATTCTTTAAGTTTGCATAGTTTTCCATTGTGTGTTTATATAATAGTTTGGTTATTCATTCTTCTGTTGATGGAAACCAAGTTGTTTCCATCTTTTTGCTATTGTGAATAGTGTTGTGATGAACATGGATGTGCATAGATCTGCTTTTCCTGGCTCTCACTTCCTTAGGACATATACCTAGTAATAGAATTGCTGGGTCAAACGGTATTTCTAATTCCTACTTTTTAAGGAATCACCATACTGCTTTCCATAGTGATTGTATCATTTGACAGTCCCACCAGCAGTATATGAGAGTCCCATTCTCTCTGTATCCTCTCCAGCATTTGTTATTTTCTGTTTTGTTGAACTTTGTTACTAGTGCTGGGGAAAGATGGTATCTCATTTTTGTTTTGATTTCTGTCTCTCTAATGGCTAATGATCGTGAGCATTTCTTCATATGTTTGTTGGCTGCCTGAATATCCTCTTTGGTGAGGGCTATTCATGTCTTATGCCCATTTTTTAAATTGGATTATTTGTCTTTTTGTTGCTGAGATGTTGGAGTTTTCTATAAATTCTAGAGACAAGTCCCTTGTCAGATATGTCATTGCCGAATTTTTTTTTTTTTCTATATTGGGCTTTAGTATTATCTCTAAATTAATAAATCAGGGTTAAATATCTTTCATTTTAAGATTTCATGGAACTACATGTGACATGACCACTATGTGGAAGCTCTGTGGTGGTCCAAGAGTAAGTAGAGAGGAAAGAGATGTCTCTTTCTGTATTCTACCTTATGTGATCAAAGTCTTAATAATTTCTTCTGCAGTGTTAGGAAATAACAACTTTGAACTCAAAATATTGCATAAATCAACAACTGATCTGATTAAGATTGAAACAAGTAGCCTCAAAGGCCAAAGGGGAAAACATTTTTTGTCTGAGGATAATAATTAAAGGTACAACTGACTAGATAAGATCTAATTTTACATTCTGGACAAGTAATGTAATTTCAAGTGCAAAAAATTGGGGGATAGGGCATCTTTCCAAAATCATTAAAAGTATATTTTACTTTGCTCTCAAGAGGAGGAGGGGGGCATCTGACCTCATCTTCTCCTTCCTTTTGGATGTCATGGTCAGTGGCAAATGGAAAGAGTCCAGCTGGAAGACTTCCGCTAAAATCTTGAAGGAAAACAAGCTTAAGACAAGGGTATAGGGCATGATATATAACAAGAATAAAGTAATATATTGCCTTCTTTTTTTTTCTTTTTTTAGCAGAGTAAATATTTCTGAATCCCATGTGTGAGGAAAAAAATATAATTCAAGGATTAAATCTTTAGTAAAATCTATTTTTCCCTTTAGAATCTCTGGCTTTCCCAGCAAGTATCTCTACAACTCAGTTTGTGTATTGTTCCATCTGTTGGTTAAAGCTAAAATTGAAGGATGTTAGCAATCAAAGAACCCAACTTTTTCATTTTCTAAGTGAGGAAGTCCTATCAACAGAAGTGACTAACCACAGGTTCCCATAGTTTTCAAAGTCAGAGATGGGGTGAGAAATCAGCCTGAATTGTGAAAAAATGGAAGAGGTGGAGGGATGTAAGATGGAAGTTAAGAAAACAAAGGGTAAGTAATAGTGAATCTGAGAGAAGAATGCCTAAAATGTCCAAATTTTCATTTCAAATAGAGATAAGGAAATGACACCCAAACACCAAATTCATTTTGTGGCCTCCTTTTGTTCAACTCTCAAGCCAATAATAATTTTTTTAAGTGATTGTTTAAGGAGGAAAAAACAAGTGTGAGAGAGAGTATATGACAGAGACCATACATAGACCACAAAGCCTAAAATATTTACAAAAAATGATTTTGGTCCCTGATCTAAAACACTACGCTGAGACCACACACATAGTATAGCTAAGCAAAACCAAATGACCTTCAGAAAAATCCTATAGTGAGTGGATTCATCCAGGAACAGTTTGCTTCATCCATTTTTCATTCCAACTACTATATCCAATACCATGACCACAGAGACCAAAAGATGATATTCTTTTCAAAAACCACCCAGGATCTCATTCTTAATAAAAGAGTGTAATGTTCAGAATAGGTCTAAGGGGCAGAAAAAGAATTATAGATTCTTTGTTCCCCTTCCCTCCTGTAGTTTTCAGTTTCACATTTTGAAGACTTGCCAGGTTCTACTGTCTTTATTTTTCCCTTCTCTTTCTCTGAGGAAACTTTTACATTGAACCACCTAAGTTGCCGATATTCACGTGGTTTTGATTTATAAAAGTGACGATGTCACATGGTTCAACTCAATACTTAGATTTTTGGCCACCTTCTCTTCTTAACTTTTTGCCTCTTATTGCTTTGATATATTTTGCCTTATTAGTGATTATTTAATCTGTACTTACCCAACTGCCCATTTGTCTAGGACTTTGTTATCCCTTGCAAGTTTGGTTTCTAAATCTGCAGACTACCTTTTGTAAGATCATAGCTTCCTGAAGCTACTTTGAATATTTCATTTGAAGTGTATTTACCTAGCCTTTACTATATATGTGCATACACAGTGGTACTCAAGGCAAGTTCACTGGTGAATAAATGGACTTTATTGTCAGATTTGGATTATTTTATATCATGCCAGTGTGTAGTTCACCTGGAAAAGCACATAACTTGTCCTTGAAAGAATTTAAACAATTATCAGATGGTGAGATTTTGGAGAGACTGGATAGATATTTTAGGATACAAATAAGTTGGTATGTTGAACTGTCAACCTTTATTATTCCTCCACTCTGGTGACATAGTGGCTAAAACATTAGGCTGCTAATCAAATGTTGCTGGTTTGAACCCACCAGCTCCTCTGTGGGAGAAAGATGAGGTAATCTGATTCCATAAAGATTTACAGCCTTAGAAACCCAATGGGGCAGTTCTACTCTGTCCTATAGGGTCACTATGAGTTGGAATCAATTTGATGGCAGTGGAATTTTTTCCCCCTTATTCAAAGTGGTACTCAGGCACGCTTGCACAAACAAGGCTTACTGTTAAGAAATCTCATCAATCAGAATTGGAGATGCTCTTCCCTTGCCCATATATTAGACATTGTGATGCAACAAGGCCTAGAAGAGTGTATTTCTCTGTGAGAGTATATTTCTTCCTACACAAAAAGTTTTGTGAATATTGGTATCGATT
>NW_006922107.1:1790646-1792949 GCF_000298275.1 Orycteropus afer afer | reverse complement strand
ATGGAATTACTGTTAGTTCTCAAATTCACTAAGACCTGGCATGTTACAGAAAAGGAAATTAGATAGTCACTAAAACATTTTTAAATAGCATCCCCAAAATGAAAGATATATTTTGCCTAAAGATCATAGGAAATACAGTGTAAATTCAGTGATTGACATAGGAAGGGAGGGGACCAAAATTCTATATTATTACTTTATTTATTTGCTCACCCACTCATTCTTCCAAATACATTTCTTGAGTACCTTCAGAATGTTCAGAGGAGCTCTGGTGGCACAGTGCTTAGGGCATTTGACTGCTAACCAGAAGGTTGGTGGTTAAAACTCACCAGCCACTTCCCAGAAGGAAGATGGGGCAATCCACTTCTGTAAAGATTTACCACCTTGGAAAACCAATGGGCATTGCTATGAGTTGAAATCAACTAGGTGGCAGTGGGTTTGGTTTTGCAATGTTCTATGAAGTATTTCACACATTACTGATAGAAAACAAAGAGGAGTTTCTCTGGTTAAATAGGAAGTTAAGCAACAAGAAACCATATATACTTAATATCCCATTCTCCTCCACCCACCACAAGGTATACACATCCACTGACTCTAAAGTTTATGGCACACCATCTGAAAACCACTGGTGTATTGTTTGCGTGGAATTCCATCTTTTGTGTTCACTCTTTAGTCTAAAAGGAGACCTGGTGGTGCAGTAGTTAAGCACTTGAGTATGAACTGAAAAGTCAGAGGTTCACTCCCACCAGACAATATGTGGGAGAAAGATGTGTCAGTCTGCTTCCTTAAAGATTACATTCTAGAAAACCTATAGGACAATTCTACTTTGTCTTATAGGATCACTGTAAGTTGAAATCAACTCAAAGACAATGGGTCTTTAGTCTAAAACACTAAGCACATATATTAGAAGGATAATAGAGTAGGCTTTTTCCACTTTTGTATCCATACTTGAAGGCATTTTGACTACTAACCAGAAGGTTGTTGGTTCAAACCCACCAGCTGCTCCTCAGAAGGAATATGAGGCAATCTACTTCTGTAAAGATTTACTGCCTTGGAAATTCAATGAGGGTCACTGTGAGCCAGAATCCACTCGATGGCAATGTGTTTTTGTTTTTTGTATCAATACTTGCATTATTTAATCATTCTCCTAGCAAGACCCAGTGAAAACACAGCAGAAGCTTAGCACATTTTTATTAGGAAGAAAAAGGCAATCAGGTAAGTTTGAAAAAAAATTTGCAATGCCTTGGAGAACAGTCCAGGCTGGGCTCAAATATGGGTAATCTAGGCAACAAAGAATAGAATGAACCTGCTAAGCAGGAGATAAACGTAAATAGAGGTGGCAAAGAATCTTTGAATACTCTCAAAATAATTTGACACCATATACCTTTTCTCTTGACAAGTTCATAATGAAAGAAACATACATTTTATTCTTTGAATTTCATGAAACAAAGGAAGTTGAATTGATCAAAAATTAGATACTTACGTGGATCAAAAGATTTCACCAAAACAGTAAAAAGAGAACCCACAGACCGGGAAAACCATTTTGGTAACAACACATGGGACGAGAGGCTAATCTCTAAAATTTATAGAACATTTTTCAACTTAACAAAAAAAAAAAGACAAATAATCCAATTAAAAAATGGGCAGAGGACAGAAACAGACACTTCACCAAAGAAGGCATTCAAGCAGCTAACAAACCATGAAGAAATGCTTGTGATCATTTGTCATTAGAGAGATGCAAATCAAAACAACAGTGAGATACCCTTTTACCCCAGTATCAATAGCAAAATTCAAAAAACCAGAAAACAAAAAATGATGGTGAGGGTGTAGAGAGACTGGAACATTTATACACTGCTGGTGGGACTGCAAAATGGTGCAAGAACTGTGGAAAACTGTATGGTGCTGCTTTAAGAAGTTGGAATAGAAATACCATATGATTCAGCAATCCCACAACTAGTTATATATCTTAGAGAAATAATATCTTGACATGAACAGATATATGCACAGCCATATTCATTGTAACATTATTCAAAAAATAGCAAAAAGATGGAAACAACCTAAAAGTCCATCAGTGGAAGAATGGCTCAACAACTTACAGTACATGAATCTAAGAAGCATCTCATTACACAGATGAACTTAGAGGCCATTATGCTTGACTGAAGTAAGTTAATCACAAAACCATTTCTCCTCTCACTCTCATTAGTGAGAGATTATATGAAATCACTATTGTAAAAAGTCAAGAAAAGGGTTTCACAAAAAAAGAAATATTCTTTGATGGTTACCAGAGGTGGGTAAAGAAGGGAGTA
>NW_006922107.1:1788019-1790546 GCF_000298275.1 Orycteropus afer afer | reverse complement strand
ATTGAACACAAACTGTAGAGAAACAGTAAATAAAAATAAAGTACCTTAAGTTGAAATATGTGTCATTACACAGGCAAAAATACATCCAAAAGGCATGTAAAAAAAGATGAGCTGTTAGAGAAGCATTCTTAGATTTTTATCAGGCCAAGAGGAAGGGCAAAGAGCAACAACTTGATACACAGGGAGGAAAAGCCAGTGTCAAATTTATCCTAAAGGTGTTTTAAATCTTTTTTAAAGTCCCAACTTTAAGTAGTTAACTTTTAGAAGCAATTTCTGTAATAGAAAAGGCAGCACCTATTACAATAAGTACATGAGATATAAATAACAGATACATGGCTCTGAAGTCTGCTGGACACAATGATCCAAGATGTCAAAATAACCAGAAGGGAGCATTTCACCTTACTATCAAATTGAATAGCATAAAGCAAGATCTGGTGCCCTCTATCCTCTGTTCCCAGGGTGCTTCCCCTATACAAACTTAGCCAGAAATTGGTATATTGCCTCTATATATACTTTTCTTAGACTGTGCTTGAAATATCCTTTCTCCTCTCACTATCTCACACATCCCTTCAGTCTTAGGTTAAGTTTCACATTCATACAACAAAAATTTCTTTGGCTGACTTCAGCCCCTTTATTGCCCAAGTCCACGTTGGCTGCATTTCCTATGTGCTCCCTTTTACTGCCTCTATGAAAGCACTTACCATGTAATATTGTAAATTTGCTTGTTTAATCATTGTTATCCCTTCCTAGACTTTAAACTCATTGAGGATAAAAGCCATGTCTATTTTGGTCATCACTGTATCTCCAAGACACAGAAATGAACAGCCACACAGTTAATGCAATGAATGAAATGAACAAAAGAATAAAGGAGAAAACTAGTGAAAAAAATGAATGAACAAAAGAAAGACTAATAGTAAATGAAATTAAAACATGAATGAAGAAATGAGACGACCTTTGTGTGTGATATGATTTGAATGGTGCTAGAATAAACCTCTTCCCTAAAATAATTTCTAGACTTACTTTTCTTGAAATCTGAAATTCCACTATTTACAATCCAAATTTCTTTGACTATAATGACTATTTGGTCTTCCAAAAACTATTTTATCATTGTGCAAATAGATCTGGGTGAGCATAATATGTTAATGCAGTCTGTTTTCACTTTAGTAGAGGCTGTGTGTCCTGGGCAATTACATGTTCAAGATATAATTCTAGGTCAGCATTGTCCTTTAGAATTCTCTGTAATGATAACAATTTGACTAGTGTGAGTGAGAAACTGAATTTCTCATTTCATTTCATTTTAATTGTTATTATTTTAAAATGGTCACATACGCTTAGTGGCTACTGTATTGCACATTGCAGTTCTAGAAAAGATAGGACATCTAAAGAAGGAAAAGAGGAATAGAAAATGGAAGCAACAGGAAGTGTTTCAAAGACCACCTCAATGGTCCAGTTTAGTTTAGGAACAATGGGAGTTAGAGAATACATGACAATAACAAAGTCAGGTAGGTAGATGAACCACAACACATGTAGCTCACACTGTGGATGGGGAATACCAATATCCCAGCATCCCTATATTCAAGATGCCATTAAGATTTGCCAAATCCACAAAGAATCACTACATTTTTTCAGAGAATAAAGTCCCACCATCACACACATAAATCTAAACTTTCCTCATGTTATTTGATTTAAGTTCATTGAAATTAGAATCTCAAATTTATTATACCATTTTCTTTCTAATTTAATTCATCTTCTACTTACCCTTGTTTTCAGCATTTTTAATGTTGTTGAATCATAGCATGCTGACATTTTCCATAATGCTTAATGGCACATGATGACTTTACAACCAGAAACACAGACCATTTAGGAGACATTTAATGAATGGAACAGTCACCAGAATCAATAAATGCACTGGTTCATTCCTAAGTTTAAGATAAATCTTTCATGTGTGCAAATAACTTTATCTAATAACTATACTTTGGACTATTGGTGCAGAAACTTTGGATACATATGCAAATTGTGGTGTTCTTTGACTTTCTGTAATTTGGCATCATTACATGTGGTTAATGTCCATAATTTATTACAGTGTAAACGCTCATAAAATATTTCATCTCTGCTGGCTGCCAAATGTATGGTTGAAAAATGTAAACTTATAATAGTTTAAGGTAGTAATGAATTCAAATAAAATGAACTGAAACAAAGACCGTGCTGACACTGACACATCTCAAGGGACTTAGTGTTAGCATTTAGCTGGCTGCTTCCGATACATAATCTTTTCATATAAGTATCATGAAACTCACCTATTCTACTGAGATAATCTTTACAGACTGTGTTCATACAATGCTGAAACATGAAAGGATTTAGTAACTTCGGTCAAATAACCAGTTAAGTGCGGAAAGAAAGCATCATTAAACCAATAGTTTGTCTGTAATGATTGTTTAACTGCATTGACCAGTTAACTGAGTCAGAGCTGATGTTTCTGAAGCCCCATATAGAGTAGATTTAGTGTCATTTCTTCTGATAAAAAGAA
>NW_006922107.1:1784948-1787889 GCF_000298275.1 Orycteropus afer afer | reverse complement strand
ATGTTTTATTCGTATAAATTCCATTAAAATCTGACTTGAAATTGAGGCCACATCAAGAGTAAACGAAAATGAATGCAGTTCTATGAAGCTAAATCTGTGGCTGTTCATATGCTGATAAAGGATTTTAGGTTTACAATTTTTGATCATATCCTTTTGTCAAATCAATCAGCATGGCCTAACTTCTCAGAGTCAAGATCATCAGAAAACCTGAAAGTATTTGCTTTTTCTGCCATGCCAACATGTTGAGGCACTGAGATGCTCAGTTTGTAAAATACAGTGCTTGGAAAACTTTTTAGTTACCTCTTATCTCTGGGGCCATGCAGACTCAGCCAAAATTCAAAGAGGACTCAATAAAGGATTAAAATGGGCATCTACCTAAGCCTAAATCTAATCTAATTTTAAAATTCAAAGTGATGCTCTGGAGAATCAGCTTTTGCTAGGATTGAGCCACTGTTATTCATCTCTGTCTGTGCAATTATACTCACTCACTGTCATCGATTGGGATCAGACTCATAATGACCCCTCCTTGGGTTTCCAAGGTGGTAAATCTTTACAGAAGTAGATTGCCCAATCTTCTGGTGTGGCTGGTGGGTTTGAACCACCAGCTTTCTGGTTAGCAGTCAAATGCCTTAGGCACTATACCACCAGAGCAATTATAGGAAAGTTTTTATTTAGAGGTTTACATTAGTTTATCAAATATCCCTTAGTGAAACAATGAAACAATATAGTGATCATAGATTCTTCAGCTACTGTATAATCAAGGCACATTGGGAACAAAAATCATGGTGTGCTTGTCAGTCTATTTGTACCTAGTGTGCACCAAGGTGAATTCCCTAAGAAAACAAGGCATAGTAATGATAGAATGGCATAAATTCTGACCTGGCCTCAAATTTCATTGTATGCTCGATAGCTATAGGACTTTGGTAAAGCTACTTAACTTCATAAATTAAAAAAAAAAAGAGAGAGAGAGAGAGTTGTGCAGTCTGGGCGACAATGATATGACAAGATGAAAGGACTGTAAGGGGAGACTTACTGGGTTGATTGGATACACTGATTGACAGCTAGATAGACAGATAGATAGATAGATGGATACATACATACATACATACATACAAAGAAAAAACAAACTCACTGTCATTGAGTCAATTCAGATAGGTAGATAGATATTAAAAATCCAATTGCCAACAAGTTGATTTTGACTCATCTTGACTCCTTGTGTGCCAGAGTGAAATGGTGCTCCATTGGGTATGGACCTAAACCACAAACGATTTGTTTAGAGGCCAAGTGCTTAACTATTTGTACCACTCAGGGACTCCACAAATGATTATTTTCTTTTTCCCCACCCCACCCATTATGTCTCTGAGCATAAATGCACCTATATAATATTACTGAGTCTAACCATGAACTTACGTCTCAACAATTCTATGTTTTTTAATGAGTAATACCATTGATATACACATAATTTGTACCATATCCGCCATTCACCGAACCAGTAAAAGCTCATTATCAGTCATGGCTTAGAATTTGTTACTTCTAAGTACTGATCTGTGAAATTCTTCCTTCTATGCTATGACCTCCTTATTTTTTCCTTCTTAATATTTACTAAATTGACAATTCACCATCATCATGACTTGGTAGTTGTTGTTAGATGCTGTTGAGTTGGTTCTGAATCATAACAACTCTATGTACAACAGAACAGAATAATTCCCAGACCTGCACCATCCTCACAATCATTGCCATGTTTGAGCCCACTGTTGGAACCACTGTTTGAATCCATTTATTTGAGAGTCTTCGTATTTTTTGATGATCCTCTACTTTACCAAGCATGATGTCCTTCTCCAGAGACTAGTCCCTCCTGATAGCATGTCCAAAGTACATGAGACAAAGTCTTATCATCTTTGCTTCTAAGGAGAATTCTGGCTATACCTCTTCCAATAAATATTTGTTCATCTTTCTGGCAGGCCAAGGTACATTCAATATTCTTCTTCAACACCATAATTCAAAAGCATCAATTCTTCTGTGATCTTCCTTAATCATTTTCCAGCTTTCACATTACATATGAGGTGATTGAAAATACCATGGCTTGGGTCAAGTGCACCTTAGTCCTCAAAGTGACATATTTTATTTTTAATACTCTAAAAAGATCTTTTGGAGCAGATTTGAAAATGCAATATGTCATTTGATATATCAACTGCTGCTTCTATGGGTGTTGATTGTGGATCCAAGTATAACGAAACTGCTGACAACTTCAAACATTTCTCTATTTATTATGATGTTGCTTATTGATCCAGATGTGAGGATTTTTGTTTTCTTCATGTTGAGTTGTAGTCCATTCTGAAGACTATAGTTTTTGATATTCATCATTAAATGCTTCAAATCATTTTCACTTTCAGCAATCAAGGCTGTGTCATCCACATATTGCAGGTTGTTAATGAGTCTCCCTCCAATCTTGATGCCACGTTCTTCTTCATATAGTCCATCTTCTAGGATTATTTGCTCAGCATACAGATTGAACAAGTATGGTGAAAGGATACAACCTTGACACACCCCTTTCCTGATTTTAAACCATGTGGTATCCCCTCGTTCTGTTTGAACAGCCTCCTGGTCTATGTACATATTCCTCATAAGCACAATTAAGTATTCTGGCATTTCTATTTTTCACAATGTTTTCCATACTTTTCTATGTTCCACACTGTTGAACGTGCCTTTGCATAGTTAATGAAACACGGGTAAACATCTTTCTGGTATTCTCTGCTTTCTGCCAAGGATTAAATGTCCTTTAATCCCTTTCTATTTTCTCAGATAGCACTCCACTTCTGGCTTCACTTTCTTCATACCTGTTCTAGATGCCATAGTCAAACATTTGAATACTTTAACTATTAGCCCTCTTAACTTCCTGTGCATTTTCTGCACAAATGTTATTCAATAATCTCCACAATGT
>NW_006922107.1:1782923-1784078 GCF_000298275.1 Orycteropus afer afer | reverse complement strand
CAGTCTCTTCTGACAACATGACCAAAGTAGGTGAGACGAAGTCTGGCCATTCTTGCTTCCAAGGAGCATTCTGGCTGCACTTCTTCCAGGACAGATCTATTAGCTCTTTTAGCAGTCCGTGGTACTTTCAACATTCTTCGCCAGCACCACAACTCAAAAGCATCAATCCTTCTTCAGTCTTCCTTATTAATTGTCCAGCTCTCACATGCATATGAGGCAATTGAAAATATCATTGTTTGTTGTCAAGAGCACCTTAGTCCTCAAGGAGACCTCTTTGCTCCTCAGCACTTGAATGAGGTCCTTTGCAGCTGACTTGCTCAGTGCTGTACGCTGTCAAATGTCCTGACTGCTGCTTCCATTGGTATTGATTGTAGAACCAAGCAGTGTGAATTCTTTGTCAAGCTAAATCTTTTCTTCTTTTCTTGTGATGCTGCTTATAGGTCCAGTTGTGAGGATTTTTGTTTTCTTTATATTGAGATGTAATCTATACTGTAGACTATATTCTTCAATCTTCATCAGTAAGTGCCTCAAGCCATCCTCACTTTTCAGCAAGCAAAGTTGTGTCATCAGTGTACTGCAGGTCATTAATGATTCTTCCCCCAATCCTGATGCCATGTTTCTCTCATATTCCAGCTTCTCAGATTATTGGCATATAGATTGAATAAGTGTGGGGAAAGGATACAACCCTGACACACTCTCTTCTTGATTTTAAACCATGTAGTGTTCGCTTGTTCTGTTGGAACAACAGACTCCTGGTCAATGTGCAGGTTCCTCACGAGTAGAATTAGGTATTGGGGAATTCCCCTTCTTCTCAATGTTATCCACAATTTGTCATGATCACACAATCAAATGCCTTTGCATAGTCAATGAAACACAAGTAAACATCTTTCTGGTATTCTTTGCCTTGAGCCAAGTTCCATCTGCCAGCAGCTATTATATCCCTTGTTACATGTCCTCTTCTGAATCTAGCTTGCACCTCCAGAAGTTCTCTGTCAATATACTGCTGAAACCGTTTTGGAATTATCTTCAATAAGATCTTACTTGGGTGTGATATTAATGATACTGTTTGATAGTTTCCACATTCTGTGGGATCACCTTTCTTTGGAATGGGCACAAATATGGATCTCTTCCAGTCAGTTGGCCAGGTAGCTGTCT
>NW_006922107.1:1778708-1782793 GCF_000298275.1 Orycteropus afer afer | reverse complement strand
ACTCTGTGTATTCCTTCCATCTTCTTTTGATGTTTCCTGCATCATTCAATATTTTGCCCATACAATCTTTCAATACTACAACTCAAGGCTTAAATTTTCCCTCAGTTCTTTCAGCTTGAGAAATGCTGACGTGTTCCTCCCTTTTGGTTTTCTAACTCAAAGTCCTTGAACATTTCATTATAGTAATTGGCTTTGTCTGCTTGAGCTGCTTTTTGAAATCTGTTCAGCTCTTTTATCTTGTCGTTTCTGCCATTTGCTTTAGCTACTCTCTGCTCAAGGGCAAGTTTCAGAGTCTCTTCTGTCATCCATTTTGGTCTTCCACAATACTTATACTAAATCATTTTTCACTTCCCTTAAGCCTTCAGCCACATTCTACTTCTAAACTCAATAAATAATTTCTTACTTTATTGAGGAAAAAAAAATTACTCTGCATGAACTCCCCAGAGTCCCCCACCCATCTCAGAGTTTCTATGGATCTTTTCTCATTACCTTTTCCTTTTGTCTTGTCTGTCAGAAATATATATCTATCCCTTCTGCCCTTTCCTTCTGTTATATTTTACCATTCTTTAGTTCCTTCGTTTTTGCATCATCAATACTTCCGTGTGCCCACTATTACACTCTGATTTCCTGTAACCAATAAGAAGACAGACTGAAATAGTTAAACTAACAAAATTTTCCTTTGAACTGTTATTCACTGAAGCTTATGGTATATATCTAGCCTCCTTTTCACGGCCAAACATATCAAAAATATAATCTGTAGTCACTTCTCCTACTTATCACCACCCACCTTTCAGCCCACTTGTAGTCAAACTGCTTTTCCCCATCCCTTGATTGAAACTGTTTTTTGATCATCAATGACCTCCTAACTGCTATATTTCAGTCCTTTTTTCACTCTCTCTGTGTAACATTTAATACAGTTCATTACACTAATTCCTCTTTATTGAAATTGTGCACTTTCTTGGCTTGCATGATTTTCCTGCCTTCTGGATTTTGCTACTGTTATGATTATTTGTCTCTGTCTCTTCCACTGTTTCAATTTCTTATTTCTGTTTTTTATACTGCAGGTATTACCTAAGGTTCTGTCTTCAGTTTCCTTCAATACTCTTTCAATAATCTCCATTTTAATTTTATCATCCACACATATGATTTCTACTATTAACTCTGTTCAAATGATTTTTCCTAATGTATATCTTCAGTAGGAACATCTGTCTTTAGGGAACTGTTCCACAATTCCATCTCTTGACTCAACATTTGAACATTTTCACCTGGATAAATGTTTGTATCACAAACTCAACATGTTCAAGCTGTTGTTGTTGTTGTTATGTGCCCTCGAGTCGGCCCCGACTCATAGCGACCCCCTCCTTGGGTTTCCCAGGCAGTATCACTATGGAAGTAGGATTGCCCAACCTTCCTTCCAAGGAGTGGCTGGTGGGTTTGACTCATTATTGCTTTCTTCAGAACTTTCCCACTTCCTTATTTACATCTTCCTAATCATCTAGGTTCATAAATCCAGGACTCATTCTTAAACTCCTCACTTTTCCTCAAATCATGTAGTCGGAATTTCTTACTAATTCTCTCTCCAATATTCTTTTTCTCTCTTTTCTCATTTTCATTTGCACTGCCACTATTCCTATTGACCTTTTTAATACTGTGCGCCTGGAATTATTCCAATACTTTAGTCACCAGACTGCCAGTGAATCTTTATTCCAGTCTCTTCAGAGCAACACAAATAAAGCTCCAGCCACTTCGCTCAATATCATGAGCTATCATGTGTGCTCCTTCTTACAGAAACAATGACCAAATTCCTTATCCTGGTAAGGAAGGTCTTGTAATAAAATCTTAACCTAAATTTCTCACTTTATCCCCAAATCCTTCTGTACATGAAGTTTCTGGGTGGTGTCAATGGGAAAGCACTTGGTCACTAACCAAATGATTGGACGTTGATTCATCCCAGAAGTTATTTGGAAGAAAGCCCTGGCAATCTCTTTCTGAAAAATAAGCCACTGAAAACTCTGTGGAACACAATCGGAGTTGACTCTACAGCAATGGGGACTTTGCTGCATATACCCTATGTTACACCCAAACTAGACTACTTGTCATTCCTCAGACCAGGCATTACTTTTCTACCTGTACTCTTTTTGCTGTGCTCACTTCGGCAGCACATATACTAAAATTGGAATGATACAGAGAAGATTAGCAGGCCCCTGTGCAAGGATGACAAGCAAATTTGTGAAGCATTCCATATTTTTTTAGGAGCTCTAGTAGTGTAGTGCCTAAGGCATTTGACTGCTAACCAAAAGGCTAGTGGTTCAAACCTACCAGCCACTCCTTGGAAGGAAGGTTGGGCAATCTACTTCCATTATGATACCACCTCGGACCCCCAAGGAAGGGTCACTATGAGTCGGGTCTGACTCGATGGCACATAACAACAACAACAACAGCAACAACTCTTTTGCTTTGTAAATGCACATCTGTTTCCTTCAAAGTCCTAGACAATCTTCAATATTCACATAAAGCTCCCTTTCTCCAAATGGTCTTCCTCATTTCCCCTCAATAACTTCACTTCCATCCCCATCCAGAACCAAACCCACTGCCATCAAATCAATTCTGACCCATAGTTACCCCACTGGGTTTACAAAGCAGTAAATCTTTATAGATGTTAATTGCCCCATCTTCCTTTCACTGAGTGGCTGGTGGGTTTGAACTGCCAACCTTGTACTTAGCTGTCAAATGCCGTAGGCACTGCACCGCCAGAGCTCTTTTCCACCCCCATAATAGTATGCTTTTATCTCCCTCCTTGCGTGTACTCCATATTACCTAAACAACAGCCATTTATTTTTGTGAGTTGTCCTGCTACTTGTTAGCTCTATGAATACAGGACTTAAGGATAATTCATTCCTGTCTCTGCATAACACCTAATAGAGTACAACATACTCTATAAGATCTAAAAAATATTTGTAAAATGGATGTTTAATTACAAATAGATCGAATATTTAAATTTAGAGCTTTTCTCTACAGATCTTCAAACATGGCATTATCTTACATCTTGAAAGCATCCTTGAGAAAAAAGCAGGGGACAGTTGCCATTATCTCTTTGAAAGGACTAAGTGGCAAAGCAATTTACTCAGAGATGGTAGCAGAGCTGCAAAGGCGCCTGACTACTAGACAAGTGCTCTATCCCCTCGACCATGCTTGCTCTCAAATTAAATTAATTCAGATTAATTTAGAAGTAAATTTCCATCTCCTTTGTTTATCCAATAGTTAGCTTTAATAGCCACATTTCCCTGAGTGGATTGTTACTTAGAAGTTGAAATTGCCTCACTTCTTCCTCTACTCTCTGCCCACTGGCGATTCTCACTCCTGCCTGTCACTTGTGTGGAAATGTACTCTGGCTGATGTCCTTTCTCCTAGCTGCTGTAGCTTTGATGCACCAGTAATCAACAGGGTTGTACAGCGTCTTTTCTTTTCTGTGGTCATTCTTTGAGTAAGCTGAATTTATCTGCACTAAATTTTACATGTCATGGGTGGCCTCACATATTGGAGGGCAGAAAATGGCTGCAGTGAAAGGGAGGAGAAGGGAGGATAATGACTCTATTTTCTGCAGAAAGAGATGAGATCATTTTTTAAAGATGTCATTTCCTTCTAGATGCAGAAGGTTGTTAGACTCCCCTGTATGTCCTTTTATCATCCAAGGTCATGGGAAGAGTAGACGGAAGTTGCTTCCTGGGGTGATAGTGAAACCTTAGCTGTCGGGCATCATATAGGTGTAAGGATCATGAGGTAGTTTGCTAACTACTAGTGTAACCAAGATGTCTGTGGGCTGGATCATGATAAACATTCTACTGTGGCAGCACAATACATCAGATTTAGATCTAGTAGTAAAAAAAAAATAGGAACTGGAGAGAGGCAATATTATTTGATATGTCTAGTCTTAAGCATGCTGTTCCAGTGTCTATAAAGTAATGATCAGATGGATTTGTATGTATGTATATTTAAGACATAATTCTGACAAAGAATTCTCTGAACCTTATGACCCAGGCAGGCAGTGCTTCCACAATCCCAAGAGGACCATTTAAATAAATAAA
>NW_006922107.1:1776915-1777738 GCF_000298275.1 Orycteropus afer afer | reverse complement strand
TAATCTAAAAATGGTCTACCACATATGCAATATAAATTATAAGATCATTTTTCATATGATTAAGGATGAATTTACATATCTAGACACTTGAATGAGTGAATTTTATCATATACAGCTATAGCTACTCCCTGTGTGACATATTGGGTCAACCGTACTGTAAGTCCTTTATCAGTAATTCAATTGCAGGAAAGGTTAAAAGCTGGAAATCAGATTTATCACAGTTGTGTGATTGGTTCCAAAAACAAAAATTAATTGAAAAAAGTTGCCCTTATAAATTTACATGTATTAGGTTCAGACAATATGCTAGTTTAGCAATTTGAGTAAGTCTCTGGCCTTTTGAATACCTCAAAGATTTCCCTTCAATATTTTGTTCTTTTTACATGAGAAGTTGGAGAATGAAAGGTAGGTTTCCCAGAATGTGCAAACTCAATTTGCCATGAATTCAAGTGTCCTGCAAATCTTTTCTGTTAGAAGTTGTAGCCCTGATGCATGTATTGAACAATCTCTTCTTTGTAGTACAAATGTTACCCCTACTGTGTTGTATATATGATGGACAAGTTCAATATGTGACAATGTATATATGGTGTGGAAATAAACTCTAGCAGATACACAGTCTGCTTTATAAAATGTTGCACAGGAAATAACATTTGCTTTCCTGATAATAAGGGAGCTCTGGTGGTGTAGTGGTTCAAACATTTGGCTGAAAACCAAAAGGTCAGTGGTTTGAACCCACCAGCAACTCCACAGAAGAAAGATGAAGCAGTCACCTTCTGTAAAGATTTGGAAAAAGCCTTGGAAAGCAAATGGAGGTCGCGATGAGTTG
>NW_006922107.1:1766370-1776456 GCF_000298275.1 Orycteropus afer afer | reverse complement strand
AAGATCTCTTTAAAATGTTTAAGAGCAAAGATGGCACCTTGAAGACTAAAGTGCACTTGACCCAAATCATTGTCTTTTCAATAGACTCATATGCATGTGAAAGCTGGACAATGAATAAAGAAAACTACAGAAGAATTGATGCATTTGAATTGTGATGTGGGTGAAGAATATTGAGTATATCAAGGAGTGGCAGAAGAATGAACAAATCTGCCTTGGAAGAAATACAGCCAATATGCTCCTTGGAAGCAATGATGGCAAGACTTCATCTCATGTGCTTTGGACATGTTATCAGGAGGGACCAGTTCCTGGAGAGGCATATCATGCTTGGTAAAGTAGACCCTCAGCAAAAAAGAGAAGTCCCTCTACAAGATGGATTGATAGTGGCTACAACAATGGTTGCAAACATAGCAAAGATTGTGAGGGTGTTGCAGGACCAGGCTGTGTTTTATTCTATTGAACACTGGGTTACTATGAGTCACAACTGACTCGATTGTTCAACAAAAATGAAAAGAAGCATGCAAAAATTGAAATTCTGTCCTAAGAAAATAAAAGTAATGTAAATCATAACTCTTTGTGAAAAGACCTTGTGTTAATGTTTATACCAAGATTCCATTTTTGTGAGCAATAGACTGTGTCTACATGACACTGAAACATCTGGATGCAAAGTGAAAAATGTAGTCAATCATCTAGATGTTTCTAAATATCCAGATGCTTTGTGTTGGTTAGACAAAGATTCCAGATGATTGACTGAATTGTTCAACCTCACAGTTAACATGAATAGATTACTCCATCTGGTACTCATGGGAGGCAGACAATCATAAGAAAATCATAAAATGGAATTTGAGATCTCACTGGGGAAGAAGAAGATGATACCTTTGGTTATGTTATTCTCATGCAATTCCTGAAGTTAATTTTTCTCCTTTTTATGTTATGATTAAAACCACTTTGGCATAAATAGGAGAACTGGTGGCATAGTGCCATTGTTATTTTCATATTATTTATTGCAAAACTTTTAAATTACTATGGAGTCAAAAGATACTAAATAGATAAAAATGAATAATATTTGGTACTTTATCCTGAAGATCCACTATACTTGAAAACTGCATGTATCAATGATAATTGCCCAATTCATAAAGGACAGGAAATTTTGAACTCCTGAAGTCAGTGAGCAAGCATTTATTGGACATTTATGCATATTTAATCCATTCCTTCATTAAACATTGAGCTCCTTTATGTGCCAGGCATTGTGCATAAAATCAAGGGTGCAAGTAGAATCAGATACAGTTTTTGCCTTCAAGAAACTCACATTCCAGTAAGTAGAAATGCTAACAGATAATTATGATAAAGTGAGATAAGTGCTGAAACAGCTATGTGCAAAGTATTATTGAAACATCAAAAATGGAGTGATTCATTGCTGCGGAAGGGACAGTTGTTAGGGTGGATTTGCCAGGAGAAATACTCTGAGAAAATAATTAGAAAAACGGAAAAATGCAAAAAAAAAAAAAAAAAGAAAAGAAACAAGATGCACCTGTTTAAAGGTATCAGAGAGCTACCAAAGAAGAAAGGACTTGAGAAGCAAAAGTTCAAGAGGAAGGAGAAAATTAATTTATTCTGCATGTACCAAAGAATTTACAAATCATTTTCTAATTCCTAAGTGGCATGAACAGAGAGGCTGAGAGCTAAGCAGCTGTATAGAAGTAGTTGCTAAGAGTCAGAGGGGTGGGGCAGAGCTTTTTGGCAGTCTCATGAGGCTGAGATACCAAAATTGGACTTCACCGCTAACAAAGCAGCCAGTGAACAACTGGCAAAGATCACAAAGAACAGGCAAGAACAGAGAAATATATCTTACAGTTCCAACAGGTTTCCTCTTGGGGTATTCACCAAATTGTAAATAGTATGGGCATAGATATGGAGAAACCTAGTTTAAGTGGCCACTAACAGCCTGAGAAGCTAAGCAGAGTTTATCAGTTAAGGTTTAAGCTGGCAACCAAAACTTTTCTGGGTAATATGGAATAAAGGTTTTATTTTAGGTATAGGGTGTTATGCAATTGTAAGGGCCAATAAAGACTATGGAAGGCTGCATCTGGCAGTGGGGCAAAAGTTGCTAAGGTCAGTAAGTCCAGCAATTGAGAAGAAATCCAGGGACAGAAGCAGAAGAGAGCCCGGTAGACTGTAACCCATCAGGAATAACTGGAAGCCAAGAGGACAAAATGAACCCTTGGTTTGTCTGTCCCTGCTTTCAGTACCATCAAAGCAGATATCCTGAAGAAGGAGCTGATACCCTTTGAAATGGAGATGAACATGTGCCTAGCCCAGGACTCAGAAATCTGAAGGAGATCTTGTACGAGTAGCTGCATGTCTTGTTGCTGCCCTAAGCTAACAAGATGAGCCCGTAGATCGGCAATAATGCTTATGAACTGCAATGGTCCCTGGACCCCTGCACCAACTTTTAGAGTATAATGGCTGCTGCTTTACTTCCACCTTCCAAATCTTATAATTTAAAATATCTTTTTCTAGAGGCCAATCTGAACTCAAAACTAAACTGAAAAGTGCATTCTAGGAAGTGTAGTTCTGTCCTGATTCAATATAAACCCACTAAAGTCTGACCCCGTCAACTTGGCTGCCATACCTACCTCTTTAAACAATACTTGACTTCCATAAAAAAAAAAAAAAAAGCAACATAGCACAGCTATCTTCTCTACTGCTGAAAACAGACTAACCAAAAGAGTATATTTATTCTTCTTTGGATGATGTTCATTTTTCTTTTAACTGAATCATCCCTCCCTCTCACTTTGATGTCCTGTAACTTCAATAATGAGCTCTATAGTTAACTGTTACGTTACATAATAAAGGAATAGGAGAATGAGAAACTAATATATAGTTTTATATAAACTATATATATAAACTAATATATAGTTATTATTATATAATGACTAATATTCCTCGGAAGGAAGGTTGGGCAATCCTACTTCCGTAGTGATACTGCCTCGGAAACCCAAGGAGGGGTCACTATGAGTCAGGTGTGACTCGACGGTACACAACAACAACAACAATATATCTGTATTACTTTATGTATACACAGATATATTTATATCAAAATTAAAAGGAAATACTCATAACTACAATAGTTCCCCTTTCTGTAACTTGCTGTGTGGTCCTGTTGTTGTTGTTGTTGTTAGGTGCCATCAAGTTGTCTCCAACTCTTAGTGACCCTATGCACAGCAGAATGAAATACCATCCAGTCTCATGCCAGCTCCATGATCCCCGCTATACTTGACCCCATCGCCGCAGCCACTGTTTCAGTCCATCTCGTTGAGGGCCTTCCTCTCTTTTTTGACCCTCCACCTTACCAAGAATGACATCCTTCTCCAGGGAATGGTCCCTTCTCATAACATGACCAAAGTAGGTGAGTCAAAGTCTAGCCATTCTCGCTTCCAAGGAACTTTCTGGCTGCACTTCCTCCAGGACAGATCTGTTAGTTCAGTTAGCAGTCCATGGTACAGCATTCTTCACCAGTACCACATCTCAAAAGCATCAATTCTTCTTTAGTCTTCTTTATTCATTGTCCAGTTCTCATATGCATTGAGGCAATCGAAAATATCATGGTTTGCATCAGGCGAACCTTAGTCCTCAAGGAGACATCTTTGCTCTTCAGCGCTTGAAAGAGGTCTTTTGCAGCTGATTTGCCCAATGCTATATGTTGTCTAATGTCCTGACTGCTGCTTCCATTGGCCTCAATTGTAGAAACAAGCAATGTGAAGTCTTTGATAAATGTACGCATATTATTTTTGTCCTCAACAAACACCTTGGGTTTTGATTCCTTGCTTTGTGGCATGACCTGCATCTTCATTTCTTAGGTGGCTGGCTCATTACCAGGCTTGCCTGCACTGAGTTGCTTTGTTTTTGATTGACTTTTTAAATAAGAAGGAGATCTGGTGCTGTTCCGGTTAAAGTATTGGGCTGCTAACCAAAATGTTTTTTTTTTTTTCAAACCCACCATCCTTGTGAGAAAGATGAGGCAGTCTGCTTATTTATAGGAAACCCTATGGGGGCAGTTCTAGCCTGTCTTATAGGGTCACAATGAGTCAGAATTAACTCAATGACAGTGGGTTTTAATAGAAGTGTGAATCAGGGAATATCTTGCATGTCAGACAAACTCCTCCTCTGTGTATCTCCTCCTGCCTAAAACATAAACTTACTGTGGTCAAGAACTGTGTCTTGCTCATTTTGATAACTTTGGCAAATATAGCCTAAACTTTGGCACATGTTCAAAAGATGCTGATTTCATAAATGATAGAAAAGATAATCAATGATGTCAAATACAATAGAGGTGTCAAACAACATGAGAATAAGCGTTAGAAAGGTACACTATTATTAAAAACAAGGATTCATTTAGAGTTACTTGTAAATAGGTGAAGCAGAAAGAGAAAGGTCTCAGGATAGCAAACTTCCTTACAATCTGCATGAACTCAAGCTTCCATTTTCTCACCTCTAAAATTGATATATAAAACCAATTTGGTAGGATTGGTGGGGTGGGGGGGCAGTAGATACATAAGGCATGCAGAGTACCTAGTCAGTTTTCAATAATAACTACTCTTTCCAATCATTTGTGCACCTAGTATTAAGGTATCTTGCTTGCTCTTCATCTGATCATTTACCATTTACTTCATTCTGATACTTCATCTTTTATGGATTTCTTAACTGATGACTGTTTTCATGGACGTATATTACTTTGGCCTGCATTATTTATAAACTCCTTATTTTTATGACCTAGATGACTTTTGACTCATCACTGACCAGATCCTGCTTCCTTGATGTTCTACCTGGTCCCTTTGGCCTCCTTCCACCCATGGCCTGGTTTGTATCTTGAAGGCCTATGGCCAAAATCAAAACAAACTCATTGCCTCGAGCAGAACCCAACCCATAGCGACCCCTCCTTGGATTTCTGAGGTGGTATCACTACGGAAGTAGATTGCCCAAACTTCCTTCCTAGGAGTAGCTGGTGGGTTTGAAGCACCAGCCCTCTGGTTAGCAGTCAAATGCCTTAGGCACTGTACTACCAGAGCACATCAGGAAATAGTGTGAAAGGAATTGTTACTTCACATCTTCATAAAAGCCTTGACACAGTGTTCATGAAAATCACGGCCTGGGAGTTCCAGTAAGATGGTGCAGAAAGACTGCACAGACCCTCTTCAACAAAGAAAAGGGGAACCAAATAACACAGATACAGAAGATAATCCTGGAACCCTGAACCCTGAAGGGAAGGATATAGAAGTGTAATAACTCCAACTAGCAGAAGAATTTGCATGAAAACACCAAAAAAAGGAGACACATGGAGCTGTGGTCTGGCAGCAATACTGACAGCACAGACAGCTTAGATATTGCCAAGTGGTAGTAGGACCTAAGAATTAACCTAAAAATCGGCCCTGCTAGCTAGAGACAGCATGGAGGACTGTGCTCTGGTGGCTGGGGAATAAAAGGGGAAGCAGCAAAGAGGAAGGTGGGCTGAGCTGTGGACTTTTGTCTGTCCAGAGGGTACAGCCACTTTGAATGTTTACAAGTGTCTTGACCATTTTGGATATGTAAAGCGATAGTGTTCTCCCAGATTCCAGGGACTTAAGAACAGGCTCCACTTGCTGGAAACTCCGAGGACATTCTGGACCCGGATGACTGGAAAGGTGTGACATTCCCCTTGTTACTCTTATACCCCACACCCTCTTGGTGAATGGAGGTGCAGCCATCCCTCACTCCCACCCACCTTAAGGGCCAGCAAGAACTCCTTTCCAGTCTGTGTGCTTGGACATAGCCTGGTTGTCCTGCCCCACACTGCAATGATTTTTTTTTCTGTTTTCTGTGTTTTAGTTTGTTTGTTTTTGTCTATTTTAAAACTACTATGATTATCATTACTTTCGTCATTTTTACTATTATTCTTTATTCTTCCCCTCCCAGGTTCTAGTTTTCAGCTTTTTATTTTCCTGTTCCTGTTTAATTTTTTTTTTCTTTCTAGTGGTTAACGCTGTTCCTTGTTTTTCTTTTTGCATTTTTCCCATTTTTCATTCATTATGCTCCTTCTCTACCTTTTTTCTTTTATTGCCTTGTCCCCAGATATTGTTCTTTTTTCCCCTTTCTTTTCTTTTTTCGTCAGTGCTCCTGTGTGATTACACAGAGTGTGTGTTGTCCATTTGCTTTTACTTTTTTGAAGGTTATTCAATTGTTATTTTTGTCTAACTGAGTGGAAGACAGCAACAGTCCCCATATGACACAACTAAATCCACACTTCTTGCAGCTTCACTTACCAAGTGAAAGCCACCACTTCCTTCTCCACCAATGGCACAACAACAAACAGTCACCAAGAAAAGCTTGACTCACCCTTGGCTGCTCTTCACAAACAGTTAACAGAGATCTAAATACAACAATGCAACAATTTCTTAGAGACAACAGACCATCACAGTCCACACAAAGAAGCAAGATAAAGTAGTAGAAACAAGGAAGCAGGGTATAGACCAAGAACACATCCCTGAGGAAGAAGCAGCATTGGAACTCTCTGATAAGGAATTCAAAAGAATTATATTTAGATATCTTCAAAGAATTGAGAGACAAACTAAGGAAAACACAGACAAAACCATAGAAGAATTTTGGAAGAGAATACAAGAACAAAATGACAAAATGAATGAAAAATTAGAAATTATTCTAAATCTAAAGATAGAAATCCAGAGAATTAATACTAAATTGTCAGAAATAGATAACACATTGAAAGGGCAAAGGAGTAGAATTGATGGAATGGAAGACAGAATTAATCAGATTGAAGACAAATATCTGAATACTTCTTTGGAAAAGGATCAATCAGAAAAAAGGTCAAAGCATAATGAAGAATGCCTAAGGTTCATGTGGGATACCATCAAAAGGAATAACCTACATGTCAATGGAATTCCAGAACAGGAATAAAATCACTGAGAAAACTGTCCAAGATATGTTGGAGGAGAACTTTCCTGATATGATGAAAGATGAAAACACATCCATTCTGGAAGTCCAACAAACCCCAAACAGGATAGACCCCAAAAGAAAATCATCATCAAACTCATCAAAACCAAAGACAGACAGAATCTTGAAAGCAGCATGGGAAAAATGAAAAGTTACTTACAAAGGACAACCAGTAAGAATAAGCTCTGATTTCTCAGCAGAAACCATGCAAGCAAGAAAGCAATGGTATGGTATACATAAAACTTTGAAAGAGAAAAATTTTCAACCAAGTATTATATACCAGCAAAATTGTCACTCAAATATGATGGTGAAATTAGGAGATTTCCAAATAAGCAGACACTAAGGGAATTTTTTCAAATCAGATCAACCTTACAAGAGATACTAAATGGAGTCCTTTGAACAGAGGACGAAAAAATAGCAAATAACAACTGACCATTAATACACAAGATGACATAACCCAGAAACCACAGCTATGGACACAGGCAAAGTAAAATAAGCTTACAAGATTGTAACAGGGAACCAGAGACATCAGTTGGCAAGTGAGGACAACTACAAACCAAAAAGACTGAAAATACTGTGTAGTTACAGAACTTCTAAATGGTAAGGAAGTCAAGAGAGTTGCAAGATAGAATGGACTGTTCTAATCTCGGGGAGAAAATTATAAATCACAGGGTAATCTCAAAGAAAAATGATAAACCTTCACATCACACAAAAAAAGAGGACAAGAACAAATATTCAGCAAATATTAAAACAACAGCAATAAAAGGAAATGCTAACACAATTCCTAAACATAATGAGCTCAGCACAGAAAATTATATGGAACAAAGAAACCAGGGACACCATGAAAAAACACACAACATAATGACAGAAACCAATTCATACTTGTCAATAACTACACTGAATGTTAATGGATTAAATGCACCACTCAAGAGATGTAGAGTTGTAGATTGGATAAGAAAACAAAACCCATCATTATGCTGTCTACAAGAGACATACCTTAGAGACAATGACAAAAATAGACTAAAATCGAAGGTTGGAAAAATATATATCAAGCAAATGGCAACTATAAGAGAGCAGGAGTGGCAATATTAATTTCTGATCAAATTGACTTTAAGAAAAAAACCACCATACAAGACAAGGATGGACACTATATAATGATTAAACGACCATTTGAACATGAAGATATAACCATAACAAATATCTATGGACCCAATGAAAGACTTTACAAGAGTTGAAAAGTCAAAAAGCTGACTCCACATTCATAGTGGGAGACTTTAATACACCACTTTCAATGAAAGATAGAACAACTGTAAAGAAACTCAGCAAAGATATAGAAGAGTTAAACAACATAATCCACCAACTTGAGCTTATAGACATCTACAGAGCACTTCACCCAACAACAGCACAATATACATTCTTCTCCAGTGCACATGGAACATTTTCCACAATAGACCATATGTTAGGCCATGAAGCAAACCTTAAGAAATTTAAAAACATTGAAATTCTACAAAGCATCCTCTCAGATCATAGTGCTATGAAATTAGAAATCAACAATAGAAAGATCAACAGAAAAAGAGTAAACACATGGAAACTGAACAACACCCTCCTTAAGAAAGACTGGGTAAGAGAAGAAATAAAAACTGAAATTCAAAAATTCCTTGAATCAAACAGCAATGAAAATACAACATACCAAGATCTTTGGGACACTGAAAAAAAGCAGTGATCAGAGACCAATTTATAGCAATAAATTCACACACCAAATAAGAAGAAAGAGCCAAAATCAACACTTTAAATCAACATCACCAACAATTAGAAAAAGAACAGCAAGAAAAGCCTACAGTCACCAGAAAAAAGGAAAATCTAAAGATTCGAGCAGAAATCAATGAAACAGAAAATAGAAGGGCAAAATAAAAACTCAACAGGACCAGAAGTTGGTTTTTTGAAAACATTAATAAAATTGAAGAAGCACTGGCAAATTCGACAAAGGAAAAGAAGGAGAGAATACAAATAACACGAATAAGAAACAAAATGGGTGACATGCCAACAGAACCAACTGTAATCAAAAGGATACTATGAAGAACTGTACTTTAACAAATTTGAAAATCTGGAAGAAATGGACAGATTTCTAGAAACTCACCATTTACCTAAACTAACACAGACTGATGTGGAAAAGTGGAAAGGATTCATAACAAATGTAGAAATTGAAAAGGTCATAAAAAGTTACCAAAAAAACAAAGTCCTGGCCAGGCATTTTCACTGGAGAATTCTACCAAACATTCAGAGAACTGACACCGTTCCTACTCAAATGATTCCAAAACACAGAAAAACATGGAATCCTCCCTAACTCATTTTATGAAGCAAGCATAACCTTGATACCAAAACCAGGCAAAGGCATCACTCTAAAGGCAAACTACAGACCAATATTCCTCAT
This sequence comes from Orycteropus afer afer, assembly GCF_000298275.1. Classification (NCBI taxonomy): domain Eukaryota; kingdom Metazoa; phylum Chordata; class Mammalia; order Tubulidentata; family Orycteropodidae; genus Orycteropus; species Orycteropus afer. Next base: position 1,767,044 of record NW_006922107.1, on the reverse strand, counting down.
GAATATAGATGCAAAAATCCTCAACAAAATCCTAGCCAATAGACTCCAACAACATATCAAGAAAATAATTCATTATGACCAAGTGGGGTTCATATCAGGCATGCAAAGATGGTTCAACATTAGAAAAACAATCAATGTCATCCATCACATAAGTGAAACAAAGGAAAAAAACCACATGATCATATCAATTGATGCAGAAAAGGCATTTGATAAAATCCAACACCCATTCCTGATCAAAATTCTCAGCAAAATAGGAATAGAAAGGACATTGCTCAACATAACAAAGGGCATCCATGCAAAACCAACAGCTAACATTATACTCAATGGAGAGAGACTGAAACCATTCTTCTTGAGAACAGAGACCAGACAAGGATGCCCTCTATCACCACTTCTCTTCAACATTGTACTGGAAGTCCTAGCCAGGACCATAAAACAAGAAAGGGAAATCAAAGGCATCCAGACTGGTAAGGAAGAAGTCAAATTATCCCTGTTTGCTGATGATATGATCCTATACCTAGAAAACCCATGAGATTCAGTGAAAAATCTATTGGAACTAATTAAGAGATTTAGAATCATGACAGGATACAAGATCAACATCCAAAAATTGGTTGGATTCCTGTACACCAGCAAAGAGATTGCTGAAAAAGAAATAAGGAAATCAATACAATTTACAA
>NW_006922107.1:1761792-1762829 GCF_000298275.1 Orycteropus afer afer | reverse complement strand
CTTTTGCACATAAAGTACTGTGTTGTCAGTGAAGACAAACATGGGTATACGGGGGGATGGATGAGTGAACAGGCTGAACTAGTGGGTATGTCTATGAAGTGGGGAGTGTACCCAAGAACATGTATAGGGTTGGCAGACAGTGGTCCTACAAGTTTATGTGCATGATCTGAATTCCCAGGTGTATAGCAGAGCTGACAAGGGGCAAGGTTATAGTCACTGCTTGGTCACAACCAGGTACCCAGAGGGCCCAAATAGTTGAAACTGTGGGCTTGGGACCATAGTCGCAGGGGACATCAAGCTCAATTGGCATAACATACTACACAAAACATTGTTCTACTTCCCACTTTGACGAGTAGAGACTGGGATCTTAAAAGCTTGCAAGCAGCCATCTGGATTCAACAATGGGTCTCTCCTTGTCCAGAGCAGAAAAGAATGAAGGAAACCAAAGATTCATGGAAAAAATAGTCCTATCGACTGGTACACCACCAGAACGGCAAGCTATATGACAATGAGACCAGAACTAGATGGTACCTGGCTACCACTGTCAAACACTCGGAGGCGGATCTATGTAGGAGATTCTAGATAGAGAGGGAGAACAATGTGGAACAAAACTCAAAATCATTTGGGGAAAAATAAAAGGGATGGACCAGATTTGCCGGTCTAATAGAGGATGGTGGAACCATTGAGACTATGGCCTCCAGCCGCCCTTCAGGTCTGGAATTGAACCCATACCTGTGGCTTCCAGCCAAACTAAAGACAGGCGTATGAGTTGAAAATTCACGTGAGGTAGATACACTCCTTGGAGAGAAAAATCATGGGAGAAAGAAGGGCTGTTTATGCACAGGGAGACAGCTCAGGAGGCAGGAGTGCGTGGAGCGATGGACACAGGAAAGAGGTAACTATCTGGAGGAAGTGGGAGGGGAACTGTTGCATTGTGGTAAATTATAGTCAATGTCATGAGACAAAGTGTATGTGAACTGCTGTATGGAAATTGAATCTGCTCTCTAAATTTTCACCCAAATCACAATTAAATATGT
>NW_006922107.1:1756618-1761383 GCF_000298275.1 Orycteropus afer afer | reverse complement strand
CTTCCTTCTGAGGAGTGGCTGGTGGGTTTGAACCACCAGCCTTCTGGTTAGCAGTCAAGTGCCTTAGGCACTATGCTACCAGATCTCCCTCTCCCCCCTATACATACTACCAAATGCTTATATACATTTCCACGTAAAATTATGTATACGCTTTCAAGTAGTTCATGCATGCTTTGCATCTTAGTATCTTAACTGCAGTATGGAAACCTCAGTATTAGAAACACCACTCCTTCCTCTGACACCAAGTTATTTTTTTTAATATTTAAACAAAATATTCAGTTTTTTATTTTTCTTAAGTTGTAAAATATTTATCCATACCAAGGAAACAGGTAGAAAGAACTATCAAACTAAAAAGGGTGTAGGAACATTAAGACAGAGGCACTGATAATTAACTCTATAATGAAAAGCTTTCTTAATCTTCAACACTGAAGGAAAGGATGGTGCATAAATGGTTATTGCCCTTCCCATGTCAGACATGCTGCACAGGATGTGACACCATGAAGAATTTGTCAGCCACCGTGTTAATGACTAACTGAGCTTGGTAACACTGTTGTTTGGCTCACATGCCACTGTTTTATGGGCATCTTACTCTTTATTGATGATTACTAACACCTTTAGGATTAGCCCTTGCCTTGATATTTCTGTGGTTTGTCAATTAATGTATAAGCCACTATTTGTCTAGTTTCTTAATTTGACATAAAATGTACTGATAATATGTGCTAATATTCCTTCATACCCACATCCTTCCATGTGAGTTCTCCAAAGAATTACACTACAAAGAATTGCCATCATAATGGATCTTTTTGGACTTGTATCTCTATGCATTTTCTCATTCTAATCTCTCATTATAATGGCATCATAACTGAGTCCCTGCAGACTTTCACTGAAGTTATTATGAGATAGTTAACATCATGGCAACTCCAGATTAAATTGCACAGGAAGCCAGCATTGTAAAAGAAAACTTAAATAAAATCCTGATAAGTAATTACTCGTTATACTTAGTGATTATTTTGTTTAAACAACTCTCTTTTAATTGAAAATGCCCCCCGAAGACAGAATTCCACATTAAAAAAAAATAACTACCTGGCAACCAGGAAAAGTGCATTTTTTCAAGTGATTTAATTTTCAGCTGAAATTTGGCAAAACATCCAAAAGCATAGCTTGTTCTTTAATAACTGGAAAGTAAGCTGACATTATTAATTTTATGTTGATTTTTAAAATAACTGGTCTCCAATACAACTATGAGAACAGGAAGGTAGAAATATCACACTTCTACCTGAAATCAGCAACTCACAAAAAACAAAGTCTTCACTTCTCTAGATGTAGAAACAACTAGAGAGAAATCTATGCATAATGACCTTTCACAGCATCTAACACTGAGAAGTAGAAACAATGTTTATTTAGAAGGAAATGAACAACATCTTTCACTTGTGTAAGGAGTTGCTACCAGCAGTATTTTTGAACATCCTTTGTATGAAACAATGTATTCAATTCAGTGGATACAAAAAGATATAGCCTATCCCCTGTTTTCTAAAAGCATACCTTCAAATTGTGGATGAATATAACATATACCTTCCTCATTGCCGTAGAGTGGGACCCGACTCATAGCAACTCCTCTTTGGGTTTCCAAGGCAGTATCACTGTGGAAGTAGATTGCTCAACCTTCTTTCTGAGGAGGAGCTGGTGGGTTTGAACTACCAGTTTTTTGGTTAGCAGTCAAATGCCGTAGGCACTATGACACCAGAGCTCCCTCATATACCTTAGTAGCTGTATATCAATAGAAGCCCACCCTACTACATCTGATAAATATGTAGTTAAGGCAATCAATGTGATAGAAGTTTACAGAGACCAAAGGTGTTAGATTCCTAAAGCTACTGCAACAAATTATCACAAACTTAGTGAGTTAAAACAACACTAATGTACTATATCATAGTTCTATATGTTAAAGTACAACATAAATCTCACTGGAACAAAATCAAGATGTTGGTAGGGCTGTGTTTCTTTTTTGAGGCTTCAGTAAGAATCCATTTATTTTCCTTTTCCAGCTCCAACAGACCATCCCGATTCCTTGGTTCATGGCCCCTTCCTACATATTCAAATCCAGTAAAATTGTATCTTCCTGTGCCTTTCTTCTGTAGTCATATCTTCTCCAGTTGACTCTTCCACTTCTAAGGATGATTGTGATGACATCGGGCCACCAGTATAATCCAGGATAATCTCCCTATTTTAAAGTCATCTGATTAATGACCTTAATTCCATCTTCAGCCTTAATTCCCTTTTGGCATGTAACCTAACATATATATTCACAGGTTTGAGGAAGGGACGGAGAAACTTAGTCTGCCTACCACATCTTAATCTAAACATTCAGATATTGGAGAAGGTATCTTGGGGCAAGTGAATGGGGCTTTGAATGGAGGCTGAAATAGGAACAGGACTTAGATTAGGATGTGAGAATGAACACCAAATTCTAATTAATTCTGAGGTCCTCTTTCTAAACCCACAATATTAGGGTAGTAGAGAGTAGACATTTAGAGCACAGACTTTGGAGTTGGACAGACCTAGTTTTAAGTCCTGTTTTCTAAAAGCATACCTTCAAATTGTGGATGAATATAACATATAACCTCCTCATTGCCGTCTACCATTCTACCATTACTAGCCATGTGACCTTGAACAAGTCACATAACCAATATGAGCCTCAGATCACTCATACTTACAATGATGATTAAAAATAGCATTACATCATGTCTTCATAATGAAATTAAGCCTTCATTTTAAGAATTAATGCATGCAAAATCTTCGGCATATGGGTAGCAAATTAAAAATAATTTAAATCCTTCACCTAAATTTTAACTCATGTGATCACTAAATAAACTGTTTTTCAACTTTTTTTTTTTTCATTATTTATTTTACTGACCTATTGTAGCAAAAATTAAGTTCATGGTACAGTCAGTTTGATTTTTTGCTTAGGTTGAAAAGAAAGCCCAACTACTGAAGGAAAGCTTGTTTGATTCAGGTTCCCAGGAACTCTAAGGCTGTCCAGTATAACACCATGCTGTTGCTATCTTGCTGAGGTCTGCTAATTACCCAGAATTCTCATTCACCTGGTCATTTAAACAATAGGTATTAATCTGTCTGGATCTATGAAAGATATAATCCTTATACTTCATAGGATTACACTCTAGTTGTAAAAATAGCACATCTTCCAAAATGCCACATTTTAATACTGCCTAACTATAAATATAATGATGCATGGCCAGGCAGTGTTTCGTTCTGTTGTACCTAGGGTCGCTATGAGTCAGAGCCAACTTGACAGCACCTAACAACAAATATTTTAAAAATTCCATGCTGCTTCATGGTACAGAGATATCTGAACATAATCCTTGACATTAAGAGTTTATAATCTTGTATAAGAGGTAACCACTACATATGTAGCTGTAATGGAAGGTCAGCTAGACTAGCTTTGGGAGACAGAGAGTATAAGGATTAAAAGCTTTGGTTCTCTAGACAGGTTTGGGTTTATAATCTCAGCTCAGCTACTTGTTAGTGTGTGGTACTGGGTTAGTTAATGTAAAATGAGGATAAGAATAGTACCTAAATTATTTGTTGGTAAGGAGCTCTGGTGGTGCAGTGGGTAAAGTATTTGACTGCTAAGCAGAAGGTCAGTGGTTCAAACCCACCAGCTGCCCTGTGGGAGGAAGATGAGGCAATCTACTTCCATAAAGATTTTACAGCCTTAGAAACCCTATGCAGGTTACTGTGAGTCAGAATTGACTCAATGGCAGTGGGTTTTGTTTTATTTCTTGGTAACCTTGCTGCTGTCAAGTCAATTCTAACTCATAGTGACACTATCGAACAGGGTAGAACTGTCCCACAGGGTTTACCAGGCTATAATCTTCATGACAGCAGAATAGCTCATCTTTCTCCCACAGAGTGGCTTGTGCGTTTGAACTGCTGACATTTCGCTTAGCAACTGAATGCTTTAATCACTGCTCTACCAGTGATATTAGTTGATAAGAGGTATAAATTAGATAATGTATTTAAGTGCATAGTTTAGTGAATGGCATATAATTTACACTGAAAGTTTGTTTATTATGGGATTTCAAAGGACAGAAGTTTCCTTTTGGTTATGAGAATGAGGGAATTCTTTATAAAGAAGGTAACATTTACTACAGACATTCCTAGTTTCCTCTGCCTTTGTCTTCCCCAGACCCCAAAACCAGTCTCACTGCTGCGCTCTGTCATGAGGCATAGGCCTGTCCTAGGTCCTGAGAAAATACCAACAGGGACAGAAAGGATATCAGTAATTTCATCTTTACTATCTCAGCATCTGAAAATAAATCTCCTCAGCTTCGGAATCTAGTATTCCAATTATATCTAACCCCTCTCTCCACCATTCTCATCTCTTATGTGCACCATGTGGTCGAGGCCTAACTGAGAGGATGTACAGACACATTGGATAATAATGAGTCATAGAAATTCTCAGATCTTTCTGTAAAACCAATGAATTGATGGTGCCACATGTCTTAATGTAGAAGTGCTAAAAGGCTTAAATGAGAGCAAAGCAGTTGAAAAATACGTTCTTGTTTCTATTGGGAAACTGAACCTGATATGTTTATTTATCATAAGAAGTGAAAAGATAAAACTACAGCAAAGTATACAAATAGTTATATTTCCATGTTCATGTTATTATTATGTAATTTTAAAATAATTATTACAAGCACCACATTTTTTCATAGACATGATGGAATTTCTGTAAGGGATTTTT
>NW_006922107.1:1752114-1755623 GCF_000298275.1 Orycteropus afer afer | reverse complement strand
AGAGAGAGAGAGAGAGAGAGAGAGAGAGAGAGAGAGAGAGAGAGAGAGAAAGAGGGGGAAAAATCAGAACTCTATATGAATTCATTCCTCTCTCTCATGTGGCCCTTTCCTGAGATAAGATCTGACTTCATGTATAAGGCAAGATTGAAGTTTATTTTTGGGTTCTCTAACTCGTCTCCACATGCTATCTATCTCCCATTTTCAGTAGCTTCTCTCTCTGCCAATATTTAGCATGTATTTGTATGTTTTGAGTTTATAATTAGGAGGAAAACAAATCTACTATCTCCTTAAGTCTATCCTAAGCTCCTTAAGAATAGAGAGTACATTATGTGTGTGTAAGTATATATTTATATATATGTGTGTGTGTGCGTGTGCATATATACACATACATGTATATACATGCACACAAAACCAAACTCACTGCCATCGAGTCTTTTCTGACTCATAGAGACCCCCATTGGGTTTCCGAGGCTGTAAATCTTTACAGAAGTAGATCACTCCATTGTCCTTCCATGGAGCAGATGCTGGGTTTGAACCATTGACCTTCTAGGTAGCAGCCAAGTGCCTGATCCACTAAGCCACCAGAGCTTACATATATATATTTAAAGGAGCCCTGGTGGTGCATTGGTTAAGCACTTGGCTGCTGACCAAAAGGTTGGAAGTTTGATCTCACCAGCTGCTCCACAGATGAATGATGTAGCAGTTTGCTTCTGTAAAGATTTTATTTCCATAGATGAAAGATGTGGTAGTCTGCTTCTGTAAAGATTTTATTTTAGCCTTGGAAGCCCTATAGGGCAGTCCTACTCTGTCCTGTATACACACACACATGCACACACACACACGTGTGTGTGTGTACTGTAGGATAACTATTTCACATAGTGAGCATTCAATAAATATTTATTGAGTACTTTATTTCTAGCAATAATAACTTCCATCTATCTCCTATCTATCAAAAGCTTAATATATGCAGAGTACTATTCTAAATACTTTACATGCATTGTTTCTAATGAATACATTAGTAACCCATGACTTTATAATTTTTTGTTTTACCGATAAGGGAAAGGAGGCTTAAAGAGGTCAAACAGCTAGTGAATTTTACAGACAAGATTTAAATCTCAGTCTTTTTTACTACGAACAACGCTTAACCACTAAACTTCACTCCCAGTGCTCATTTAACACTCTATCATTACTAACATCATGTTGTGAGTTAGTTTAGCATATTACATTTCCCAAAAGTATTTGTATTTTTTAAAACGAAGTTCAGGGGTATAAAAGCTGAAGAAATCAATCTCTTATAAAAGACTTTCAGGGAGAAACTGTAGGAGGAGTGAGCGTGATATTTTCACAGTGGCTTCCACGTTTGGTAGTGCTCAAGTGTTTTTCCACAAATGGCTAGTGGAAGAAAAGGATCCTTAAGGGTTACCATGAGTCAGAATCCAACTCAATGGCAAATAAAAACAAGTTTCTTATTAAAATAGAGAAGACAGCAAACCTTGGGAATGGCAGAAGTACATTTTTAAATAACTCTTTTTAATATGAATGTCATACTGCCTACTGCACTGACCTGATTTCTCAGTCTTACTCTTATTCCTTTTGTATCCTTCTAGAAATTTTGTAAGTTTGTGTAAATGGGATTAGCACTATGGGATCAAAGTACACATTGCTTTTTGCTTCTATTAATGTTTTGAATTATATTAATGTTTCCTAATAGTAATATTCTTGAATTTCTAGAAAAATCATCACATCACCTAGGTGTATTATTGTTACGGGTACACTCTAATTGCCCACATTTTCCTAAGTATTCTTGCATTTATACTTATGAGATTAATCTTTAGATTCATTTTGGGATTTTTCTTTGTAAGGTTTGATGCCAATATTATGTTGATTTTGTAACAAGAGTTTAGAAGCTTCCTCTTTCTACAATCAAGAGCAGTTTAAATGCTTTCAGAATGAATTATTTCTGGAATGTTTGAGAGAAATTACCTTGTAAAGTCCTCTGAAACTGGTGCTTGTTTTTGAGGAAGGGTTTATCTCCTCAGTAAGACTAAATTTTTTCAATGGAAATTGGTTTATTTTTAAAAATCTCATCTGGAACCAATTTAAAATGATTTATATTTTCATAGAAAATCATCTATTCCTTCTTGATTTTTAAGTTTATTTGCATGAGGTTGAGCAAAGTTATCTTTTATAATTATTTTTCATTTCTCTATGTCTGTGGTAATTTTCTCTTTTTCCATTTATAATTGTGTTTTTCTTTTCCCTTTCTTCTTGATTAGATTAGCTAGAGGTCAAATTATTTTATTAACATTATTTTTGAAGACAAACTTCAAGATGTATTCACTAGTTCTATTGCTTTTTCTGTTTTCTAATTCATCAATGTTGGTTTTTATCTTTACTAATGTATTGTTTTTGCTCTTCTGGTATCACTAATAAGGAGCTCTGGTGGTATAGTGTTTAACACATTTAACTGCTAACCAACAGGTCAGTAGTTTGAACCCACAAGCTGCTCTGCAGAAGAAAGACCAGGCAGTCTGCTTCCAAAAAAGATTTATATCCTTGGACACCAAATGGGGGTCTCTATGAGTCAAAACTGACTCTATGGCAGTGAGTTTTTGGTTTGGTTTGGTACCAGTGATAGCTAACATATAGGGCCAGATATGATCTAGAACCAATGGTACTGAAGGAGGAAGTGGAAGTTGCAATGAAGGAATTGGCAAAGAACAAGGCTCCAGGAATTGATGGAATACCGACTGAGATATTTCAACAAATGGATTCCACACTGGAGGCACTGACTCGGTTATGCCAAGATATTTGGGAGACAGCTACCTGGCCAACTGACTGGAAGAGATCCATATTTGTACCCATTCCAAAGAAAGGTGATCCACAGAATGTGAAAATTATCAAACAATATCATTAATATCTCACACATGTAGGATCTTACTGAAAATAAATCAAAACCGTTTGTAGCAGTATATTGACAGAGAACTTCCAGGGGTGCAAGCTGGATTCCAAAGAGGACGTGAAACAAGGGATATAATAGCTGCTGGCAGAAGGATCTTGGCTCAAGGCAAAGAACACCAGAAAGATGTTTACTTGCATTTTATTGGCTTTGCAAATGCATTTGATTGTGTGGATCATGACAAATTATGGATAACATTGAGATGAATGAGAATTCCCGAACACTTGATTGTACTCACGAGGAAACTGTACCTTGACCAGGAGACTGTCGTTCGAATGGAACAAGGGGACATTGTGTGGTTTAAAATCAAGAAGGGAGTGTGTCAGGGTTGTATCCTTTCCTTATACTTATTCAATCTATATGCTGAGCAAATAATCCAAGAAGCTGGACTTTGTTGTTGTTGTTGTTGTTGTTGAAGCTGGACTAGATGAGGAAAAACACGGCATCAGGATTGAAGGAAGAATCATTAACAACCTGAGATATGCTGATGATACACCTTTGCTTGCTGAAAGTGAGGATGACTTGAGGCACTTACTGATGAAGATTGAAG
>NW_006922107.1:1750268-1751297 GCF_000298275.1 Orycteropus afer afer | reverse complement strand
ATTCTTTTTCCCTAATTCCTTGAGTTGAATCCTTAATTTATGCATTTTTAATATTGATTGTTTACCAAACATGGACTTTACTACTTTACCATTTTTCCTGAGTACATCTTTAGTAGGATCTGATATACATTTTCTTTTTTGTTATTCTCTGAATTTTCTGCAATTTCAGAATTTCTTTTCTTTGTGATCCAAGAGTTACTTAACAGAGATTATTCATACAGATACTTGTTTTTTTAGTTGTTTTTCTGTTTGTTTATTTGCTTAGATGATGTTCACTCCATTATTTTTGTAGATAATCTTGTTCAAGGTAAAATGTGCCATTTTGTTCTTGATTGCTGATAGATTATGTCATAAACAGGTATTGAACTTTTGCAAATATTTTCTCTAATGTTTATTGTTGTTGTTGTTGTTATGTGCCTTTGAGTTTGACCCAACTCATAGCGACCCCTCCTTGGGTTTCCAAGGCAGTATCACTACGGAAGTAGATTGCCCCACCTTCCTTCCGAGGAGTGGCTGGTGGGTTTGAACCGCCAGCCTTCTGGTTAGCAGTCAAGTGCCTTAGGCACTATGCTACCATAGCTCCTTAATGTTTATTAAGATAGTCATATGATTTTTCTTTTCTAATCTGTTAAGAGGGAGTTAGATTGCTTCATTTTCTTATATCAAAACATTCTAGGATCCAGTCACTTTGTTAACTCACCTTTTGGTATGGATTGCTAATACTTATATAGGCTTTTTACATGCGTGGTGCAATGGGTTTTCTTTCATGTGGCCTTTCTGGCCCTAAATTTGTAAGTCTCCAAAACTGATTGGCCAGGTTATGAACTGCTAAAGTTTAGTTGGTTAGCTATTTGCATAAGTAACTTGCATGGGATTGGTCAGTTCATATCAACCCTTAACAGATTGGTTGGATGGCCCTGCCCTGTCTGACCTTTATTACTGAAGAAGCCCTGTCCAGACTGACATTTACCAGGTTTGGTTAAGGGGTCCACCCAGTCCCTAATAAAAATCTAGAATGCAGAGGCTCAG
>NW_006922107.1:1743522-1748813 GCF_000298275.1 Orycteropus afer afer | reverse complement strand
TCCTACTTCCATAGTGATACTGCCTCGGAAACCCAAGGAGGGGTCGCTATGAGTCGGGGCCGACTCGACGGCAAACAACAACAACAACAAACAACATTTAATGGTATATCACATAGAATTCTTGGTTGGTAAAAACAAAAATCAATTGACTAACTTAAGTAGAAATTTAATTTATAATGAGCATATCATTAAGTTTATATAATGGCAGACTAGAAAACAACACTCAGAAAAAAGACAAGAACAAAGGGAATCTAATCAGCTGAAAACACTTGAGCTCTTGTGATAATACTGCTGAATCTATCACCAAAAAACATTCCTCATCACCCCCTCTGGATACTCAACTTCAATTACATGGTCTGTAACTCTCCCAGGACATTTTTTTCACTCCTTGCATATTTTTTTTAAGTTTTGGGTTGTGGTGGTTCTTGTCGTTAGGTGCCATCATGTCATCTCTGACTCATAGCAATCCCGTGTACAACAGAATGAAACACTGCCTGGTCTTGTACCAACCTCATGATCCCTGCTACACCTGAGCCCATCATTACAGACACTGTGTCGATCCATCTCGTTGAGGGCCTTCCTCTCGTTCGTTGACCATCCACTTTAACAAAGCATGATATCCTTCTCCAGAGAATGGTTCCTTCTGACAACATGACCAAAGTAGGTGAGATGAAGTTTGGCCATTCTTGCTTCCAAGGAGCATTCTGACTGCAGTTCTACCAGGACAGATTTGTTGGATCTTTTAGCAGTCCATGGTACTCTCAGTACTCTTTGCCAGCACCACAACTCAAAAGCATCAACTTTTCTTTGATCTTTCTTATTCATTGTCCATCTTTCACATGCATAGGAGAGGATTGAAAATACCATAGTTTGGGTTCAGCACATCTTAGTCTTCAAGGAGACATCTTTGCTCTTCAACACTTCAAAGAGGTCTTTTGCAGCAGATTTGCCCAATGCAATACATCCTCTGATGTCTTGATTGCTGATTCTATTGCTGTTGATTGTAGAACCAAGTAATATGAATTCTTTGACAACTTCAATCTTTTCTCCATTTCTTGTGATGCTGTTTATTGGTCCAGTTGTGAGGATTTTTGTTTTCTTTATATTGAGGTATAATTCAGACCGCAGACTATAGTCTTCAATTTTGATCAGTTAAGTGCTTCATATCATACTCAATTTCAGCAAGCAAAGTAGTGTTGTCTGCATGTGGCAAGTTGTTAATGATCCTTCCTCTAATCCTGATGTCATGTTCTTCTGCATATAATCCAGAGTCTCAGATTATTTGTTCAGCATACAAATTGAGTAAGTATGGTGAAAGGATACAACCCTGATGCACTCCTTTCTTGATTTTAAACCATGCAGTGTCCCCTTGTTCTGTTCAAACAACAGCCTCCTAGTCTATGTAGAGGTCCCTCATGAGTACAATTAAGTGTCCTGGAATTCCCATTCTTCTCAATGTTATCTATCATCTGTTATGATCCACAGAGTTGAATGCTTTTGCATAGTCAATAAAACACAAGTAAACATCTTTCTGGTATTCTTTGCTTTCAGCCAAGATCCATCTGACATCAGCAATGATATCCCTTGTTCCAAGTCCTCTTCTGAATTCAGCTTGCATTTCTGAAAGTTCTTTGTCAATATACTGCTGTAACCGTTTTTGAATTGCCTAAGGCACTTGACGGCTAACCAGAAGGCTGGCGATTCAAACCCACCAGCCACTCCTCAGAAGGAAGGTTGGGCAATCTACTTCTATAGTGATGCTGCCTCAGAAACCCAAGGAGGGGTCACTGTGAATTGGGTCTGACTTGATGGCACATAACAACAACAACAACAACAAGATTTTACTTGTGTGCCATATTAATGATATTGTTCTATAATTTTCACATTTTGTGGGATCACTTTTCTTTGGAATGGGTACAAATAGGGATCTCTTGAAGTCAGTTGGCCAGGTAACTGTCTTCCAAATCTCTTGACATAGCTGAAAGACTGCTTCCTGTGCAGCATCAGTGTTTTGAAACATCTCAATGAGTATTCTGTTAATTCCTAGAGCCTTGTTTTTCACCACTTCCTTCAGTGCAGCTTTGACTTCTTCTTCCAGTACCATTGGTTCTTGATCTTATGCTACCTCCTGAAATGAATGAACATCAACCAATTCTTTTTGGTACGGTAACTCTGTGTATTCCTTCCATCTTCATGAATGTGTGTGTTAGTGTATCTATTTTTTAAATGATTTTAGAATAACACACACATGCCTGACTTTTACATAATCATAGTACAGTAGTTATGAACTCAGTATGTTTAACATTAATATCATTTGTACAGGAGCTCTGGTAGCGTAGTGCCTAAGACATTTGACTGCTAACCAGAAGGCCAGCAATTCAAATCCACCAGCCACTCCTCGGAAGGAAGGTTGGACAATCTTCTTCCATAGTGATACTGACTTGGAAACCCAAGGAGGGGTCACTATGAGTCGGGTCCAACTCAATGACACATAACAACAAGAACAACATCATTTGTATACAATTTTATCAATTAATCCAATAAAAATCTAATCTAGGCTCAGGTATTATTTAGTTGTCTGGTCTCTTTAGCCTCTTTTAATTAAAAACATTTCCACAGCTTTTTTTTGTCTTCTGTTACATTGAAACTTTTGTGGAATACAGTCTTATACTCATGTGTGTGTGTGTGTCCATGTGTGTGTGTTTAAAAGGAGCATTCTTCATTTTGGATTTGTCTGATATTTCCTCATAGTTAAATTCATGTTATGCATTCTTAGCCAGAATAGCATGTAAGTGATACTATGCCCTTCTGACTCTCACCTCAGGATGTACAGAATGTTCATCTGCCACTGGTTGGTGATACAATGTTGATGTTAATTTTGATCACCCAGTTCAGGTGTTGTCTAATTTATCCACCATATGTTTTAGTGGTTAGGTGCCACCTAGTTGGTCCCAACTCATAGCGACTCTATTCACAACAGAAGCAAATACTGCCTGGTCCTTCACCATCCTCACAATTATTCTCATGCTTAACCGTATCATTGCAGCCACGGTGTCAATTCACCTCATTGAGGGTCTACCCCATTTTCACTCACCCTCTACTTTACCCAGCATGCTATCCTTCTCCACAGGGACTGGTCCCTTATAACAATATGACCAAAGTATGAGAGACCAAGCCTGGCCATTCTTGCTTCTAAAGAACGTTCTGGCTGTACTTCCTCCAAGACAGATTTGTTTGTTCTCCTAGCAGTCCATGGTACTTTCAATATTTTTCACCAACATTACAATTCAAATGCATCAGTCCTTCTGTAGTCTTCTTTATTCATTGTCCAGCTTTCATATGCATGTGAGGCTATTGAAAATACCATGGCTTGGGTCAGGTGCACCTTAGTCTTCCAAATGACATCTTTGTAAAGAGTTTTTTTTTTTTTTTTTTTTTTCCCTAGCAGGTTTGGCCAGTGCAATGTGTCATTTGATCTCCTAACTGTTGCTTCCTTGGGCATTGATTGTGGGTTAAAATAAAATGAATACCTTGACAACTTCAATCTTTTCTCCATTTATCATGATGTTGTTTATTGTTCCAGTTATGAGGATCTTTCTTCTCTTTGTGTTGTGTAATCCATTCTGAAGGCTATATAGTCTTTGATCTTCATCAGTAAGTGCTTCAAGTCTTCATTTTCAGCAAGCAAGATTGTGTCATATTGTAAGTTGCTAACAAATCTTCCTCCAATCCTCATGCCATGGTCTTCTTCATATAATCTGACTTCTATGATTATTTCTGAGCCTACAGATTGAATAAGCATGATGAAACAATGCAACCTTGACACACACCTTTCCTGATTTTAAACTATGCAGTATCTCCTTGATTTGTTTGAATGACTGCCTCTTTGTCTATGTATAGGTTCCTCATGAGCACAAATAAGTGTTCTGGAATTCCTGTTCTTCTCAATGTTATCCATAATTTGTTATGATCCACATAGTCTAATGCCTGTGCATAGTTGATAAAACACAAGCAAACATCTTTCTGGCTTTCAACCATGATCCATGTCATCAGTAATGATATCACTTGTTTCATGTCCTCTTCTGAATCCCGCTTGAATATCTGTCAATTCCCTAGCAATGTACTGCTGCAACTGTTTTTTTAATTATCTTCAGAAAATTTTACTTACATGTGATATTAATGATATTGTTCAATAATTTCTTCATTCTGTTGGATCACTTTTCATTTTAATGAGCACAGATATCAATCTCTTCCACTTGGTTGGCCAGGTAACAATCTTCCAAATTTCTTGGCATAAAAAGCGTGTACCTCTAGTGCTACATCTGCTTGTTGAAACATCTCACTGGGTAATCCATTAATTCCTTGAGCTTTTTCTTTTTTTGCGGGTTCCTCCAGTGTAGTTTTGACTTCTTTCAATACCATTGGTTCTTAGTCATATACTACTTCATGGAATGTTGAATCTCAACCAGTTTTTTTTGTACAGCAACTCTGTATTCTGTCTTATTTTGATGCTTTCTGTATGGTTTAATATGTTGCCTATAAAAAAACCAAAACAAAACTCACTGCTGTAGAGTCAATTCTGACTCATAGCAACCCTTCCTTGTGTTTCTTAGGTGGTATCTCTACAGAAGTAGATTGCCCAGTCTTCCTTCCAAGGAATGGCTGGTGGGCTTGAACCGCTAGCCATCTAGTTAGCAGTCAAATCCCTTAGGCACTATACCACCAGAGCTCCTTCAATATTGCAACTGGAGGCTTGAATTCTTCAAACTTGAGAAATGCCAAAATTATTCTTCCTTTTGATTTCCCATCTCCAGATCTTTGCATGTTTCATTGTAATACTTTTTTTTTTTCTCAAGCAGTCATTTGAAAACTTCTGTGCAGATCTGTACTTCATAACTTCTTCCATTTGCCATAACTCCTGTCCTTTCAAGAGCAAGTTTCAGAAGTGGACTTGTTCATGTCCTTCTTAGTCTGCGTTAGTCGAAATTCCACTGAAATTTGTCCATGGGTGGTTGTGCTGGTATTTGAAATACCAGTGACATAGCTTCTAGAATCACAGCAACATGCAAGAGACCACAGTACAACAAACTGACAGGCGAGTGGTGGATCCACTATGTTGTTGTTGTTGTTAAGTGCCGTCGAGTCGTTTCCGACTCATAGCGACCCCATGCACGGCAGAACGAAACACTGCCCGATCCCACGCCAGCCCCACAATCCATGCTATACTCGAGCCCATCATCGCAGCCACTGTATCAATCCATCTCCCTGAAGGCCTCCCCCTCTTTCGTCGA
>NW_006922107.1:1731103-1732307 GCF_000298275.1 Orycteropus afer afer | reverse complement strand
ACCACACAAATAAATAAAGTGTAGTTCTCAGGTTGTCTTCGCAGGTGCATATGAGTGGAGTGAAAGAGGGGACATAGAAAAGAAGGTACTTAGAAGCAATGAATGATCAAAGGGCAATTCTCACATCATTTCCAGAAAATAGAAGGTTTGTTGCACCAAGAGCTATTCTTAGAGACTGGCAATGCATTTCGATTTATTAATGTTCATAAATTAATGGGCTTTTTAAAAAAGTTTCCCTTTTCTATTAACAATAAAGTACTCTCTCGATACAAAACATATAAAATAGATATGATCTGAACACTGTTACCCACACTGGAAATTATTAATAATGTGATGATAGTATAAATCTATGAACCCAACCTACCAATGTATTATTATCCCAGTCAAAAGTGACAGAGAGAACAATGGGGAAAATTACTTCTGGCACTGAGTGAAGGGATCTGAAATAGATTTTTTAAAACATAGATAAAATCCAGCTGCTTCAAATTGGATCAAATTACTAGCTTTTCCAGTGACTACTGATATGAGTCCTTGGTTATTTGAAGTTAACTTAGAGTTAACAAAGAACTACACATGATAAACTACATATTAACAAATTTTAAAAATCCAGGTTCTTAAACAATAGACCAAAATTGAATTGAAACAAAATTTATGTTGTCTTTCTAAATTAGAAACTTGTTTACTTATCTCCACTCCCTTTTTGTAATAACCACAGGTAGTTTTTTGGGGTTTTTTTTGTGCTGTTTTTAATGAGCCTCGAAATATGAAATCTGTTAACTCTGGGCTACAAAAATTTTAGAGTACCTCCTTCTTGCCAGCAAACATGATACCATGAAGAATTCTGATTGTGACTGACTCTGATTAATAATGTGTTACTCTTCAGAGTGTGTCTGTTAGTTTCATGATTAATTGCAGTTACAAATTTTCATTGCATTTTAATGGTTGATTTACTGATGTTTATAAAACCAAAGGTCAATTCAATAGTTGAAAATAGTTGTAACAGCATTGATAGTGAATGAACACTTATTTGTGAAAAAGAGAAATAATGGAGAAAATCTGACTGATAAGGTCATAAAGTTGAAGAGATGAAAACATCTAATTGCCCTATTTTCTTCCAAAAGCCATAAACTTTGTCACATTTTGTAAATGCCAAAGTTGCAGTCTCACATAAAGAAATATTTCTAATATACACTATTAAAGAGAA
>NW_006922107.1:1718928-1731003 GCF_000298275.1 Orycteropus afer afer | reverse complement strand
ATTTATTATGATGTTTGCAAAATGCTGATTTTCCAACTCCAGCACTCCTCCATGTGTATTAGTTAACACTTGCCATTCTACTGTTACCAGAGCCCTCTTTTCTTATCTGTTTGTTGGTTTATTTAGTTACTTATTGTTGGCAGGGAAACCATGGACCCCAATTTTAATGGTTTATAGTTAATTCCTGTACATAATTATTCCCTTCAATTATTTTACTCTCTCATTTGTTTGTAGATAATATTGTTATTAGTAGCTTTACTTTTGTGAGCATTTGCCTGATATTAATTTTTATGCTTTTATTTATCATATGTTATGTATGTTACTTGAAAACATAAAGCTGCTGGTTATTTTTCTTGTTCTAAACCAATCTGAAAGTGTCTGTCTTTAAACATATGCAGTTTACTCATTTATATTTATGATAACTGATATGTTTAGACTTATTATTGCCATTCACCACCCATCTGCCAGCTTGTTGTACTACCATGACTTACCTGTTGCTATGATAGTGGAAATCATGCCATTGACATTTCAAAAATCATCAGCGTCACCCATAGTGAACAGGTTTCAGCAGAGCTGCCAGACTGAAACAGACTAGAAAGAAAGGTCTGGCACTGTACCTCCAAAAGGTAGCCAATTACATCCCTATAGATCACAACAGAATATTGTCTAATATAGTGCTAGAAGTGAGCCCCCTACTTTGAAAGACACTCCAAACATAGAGTAGCAACAATGGACTTGAGCATACCAATGATTGTGAAGACGGCACAGGACCAAGCAATCTTTCATTCTGTTGCACATGGAGTTGCCATGAGTCAGAGTCAACTTGACAGCAACTAATAACAACAACAACATCTTGCCATCTTTTTGGTATTTTCATGTCTTTATATACTTTCTGTGTTTTTTTTTTTGTGTGTGTTCCATTTTGGTTTTATGTTTGAGCAGGTTTTCCTGGCTGCTTGTTTAGTTGGCAGTCCCAGGATTCAGTAACAAGACAAGCTCTAAGTGTAACCACAGTAAGAAGCTACTTATAGAGTATGATAAATAGGTCACCAAACATCATGAGTTTTAATATTTTTCATTATCATACTTTGGAAGGGGTCTGTGTCTGATATACTAGATTGTTTTAGAAAGTTCTACTCAAATTCTGGTAGGACCTGAATGATTTGTTGGTGTCCCAGTGCAATTTGTGAGGTCAGTATCTACTTATAAGTCTCTTAACTACATGACATACTAGATATAATGTAGAAATGCATTAATCTAGCCTCAACAGATCCCAATAGGAAACAGGAATGAATATCTCCACTCTGTCTAGTACCTATTCGATCTTGACCATATCCTCCTAAATGAAGATTCCTTACCTATTCTCTTCCTCTTAGCACCTAATATACAGAGCTTCTCAGGCTTAATATATTTTTTAATAGCTTCCACATTATAGGTTCAATAGTATTGTCCCTAATCATAGCAGATGAAACTATTTTTATGGAATCAATTTCTATTTTGAGAGTAAGTTGAGAATTGCTAAGAGTTTTGTAAATTCTTTGACATTAAACCAGTAGAAGTTTCTGAATCTAAGACTCTTGACATTCAGACCATCAGTTTTGCCTCAGTTTGATTAAATGTACAGGTAATGCCTGAAAGAATTGCCTCAGGTAAACCTTCTAAGCCACATATTATCTCACTACTTCATGTACCTTTGAATATTTTGGGAGAATCTCTGTGATTTGTTCATGTTTGGGTGTGTGTGAATATGAGTCTGTGTGTATGCATGTCTGTATCTATACTAGTGTTAGGCCACAACAGAATCTTAAATGCCAGAGACTGTAGAATGGCAAAAGGACTACTATTTTTAGAACATACTAAGTACCAGAAGTTGTATACATTAAATTTTATCCTTAAGGTCTCTGATTTGCACTTGGGGGTTTGAATTTACCCAGTGGTGCCATCGAAAGAGGCCTGGCAATCTGCTCCCATAAACACTACTCTGTAACACATGGGGTCGAGGACAATTATATCACTTCTTGTTTTCATATTTAAAAAATAAAAAAGGAACTTAAGTTCAGATTTATTTAGCAACTTGCTCAATGTCACACTATATAGAGTCTTCTTTCTTTTTTCCTACTAAGATCCAATTCCCTTTCTTCTTGTAATGGCTTTTCTATGTGATTTAATTGGTGATGTTTCTATCTCTACTTTTAGCCCCATAGTTTTGCATATAAGCTAAATGTGGCTAATCAGAACATTACAGCCCTCTTTCCAGAGCTATTTGTTCAAATATGGGCACATGATCTAATTCTGACCAGTGAAATTTCTTCCTGATACTTATATTGAAGCTGTTGACAGTTTCATCCTCTCCTCTTAAGGTAGGAAACTGTTATTATGGAAATCTAAAGGCGCCAAGGGATACCTGCTTTAAAATGATGTTAACATAAAGAAAAGAAAGGACAATCAATTAAGAAGAAGTAGTTCTACTTTTGGATCATCTGAATTTCAGCAATGACTGAAACTAGGTTATAGTCATAGACCTTATAATCATAAAAAACAAAACCAAACTCACAGCCATCGAGTCAGACTTGACTCATAGCGACCCCTCCTTGGGTTTCTGAAGTGGTATCACTATGGAAGTAGTTTGCCCAATCTTCCTTCTGAGGAGTGGCTGGTGTAATTTGAACCTCCAGCCTTCTGGTTAGCAGTCACATGCCTTAAGCACTATGCTACCAGAGCTCCTATAATCATAAAGGCAAATAAATTATTAATTTCATTTATTAATTTTAATCATTTTTTTTAAATAATGCTAACTGATAAAGGTTATTACTTAGAGGTATTTCTCCTTTCCTAAACTCTACCTACCTTTTAGAGCCGACTTCAAGTCAAATCTCCACTGTACAACTTTTCTGTCCTCTTTCTCTTCAGATGTACCTCTCTCTCCTGGGCAAAAAATACTTTTTTATAGCCTGTATTACATTTCATTCTCTACTATTCCTTTAGCTACTTATGTACATCTTATGTCTTTTTACTAAAAATAAGATTTTAGTGAGAAATAATTTTTCTTTCATTCTTGCAGTTCCTAGTAAAAATAGCCTAGAAAAGGCCTGCCTTTTAGTAAGAAAAAGAACAAAACTCACTGCCCTGGAATAGATCCCGACTCATAGCAACCCCTTCTTGTGTTTCTGAGGTGGTATTTCTACAGAAGTGGATTGCTCAGTCTTCCTTCAGAGGAGTGACTGTTGGGTTTGAACCCCCTGCCTTCTAGTTAGCAGTCAAATGCCTTAGGCACTGGGCCACCAGAGCTCCTTGCCTTTTAGTAAGTACTTGATAAATGTTTGCTAAATTAACACTTCCTGGTGGCCCAGTGCCTAAAGCATTTGACTGCTAACTAGAAGGCTGGTGGTTCAAACCCACTAGCCACTCCATGGAAGGAAGGCTGGGCAATCTACTTCCTTAGAGATACTGCCTTGGAAACCCAAGGAGGGGTCGGTATGAGTTGAGATCAACTGGAATGCAATGAGGTTTGTTTTTTGTTTTTCCCCCTCCATTATCTTTTGCTTAAAATCGAAAGCCTTTAGAGTCATTTACTTCATAAGATAATATTTGAAAACCTTCTCATAAAAAAAAAAAAACTGTTTTCAAAGATCATTGACTTACTTTGTTCATTCACAATATTGGAATATATCTTTATAAACATGTTTTCCCTGCTTATAACCACCTTTTTTAAATAATCTATCCAACTAAAGCATAACATCATGAATTAAGAATTATGTTAATAAATTTAATGAGTTTAATTTGTTCCCATCTATGTGTGTGTGTGTTTTACCTTCCTCTGTGTACCTGGGGCTGGTTAGTGAAAACTTTTAATGTTTCACAAAGATCACTTCTGAAAAGCCAAGTGATTCAATAGTCCTTCAAAATAGAAACTATTGGCCTTTGAACTACTGAAACATTCAATATCTCTAAGATAGCAGTGTTTTTAAAATCAAAATTGCTTAATTATCATAGTTCTAATAAACTGCTACTGAAATATTCCAGAGGATCATCTCATATCCTTGTTACAACTCAGGAATCCACTTTTCTAGGATCTTATGGTGGGTTATTAGAAAATGAGCCAAAACCATACTGTTACTCTATATTCAGCATGGCTCACCTCCTTGAATGTAATTTCTGTTCTAGAAGAAAAGCAATTAATCAAATTGTAATAAACCGATAAATAAATCATGCTATCCTCTTAAAAATTTAGTGTTGGAACAACCTTCAAAACAACTTGTTGATACCATTGAATTAAGTGCTAAATACACTATGTGTTTGATCTAAATACTTTAAATCACATTTAATAAAATATTTTGTAGAGCTTGGATATTGCTATGTACTGATCCTGTCCTTCTTGAGTTCTATTTCTTAAAACTTGAGAGTTTTGTATAGATGTGTGCGTGTTGGTCAAAGTTTTATTATAATTAAAACAAGAACATGCTCCCAGTGTAGTCTATTTCATTTAAATGGGCCTTGTACTTGTTAACATAAATTTATGCATGGCTTTCTTAAATTCACCCCTTATTGGTAGGAAAATAAACTCTGTGACTCATTTCTGAAGTTTTAACTTTGGAATCAGCACTGTATTTTGGCGTTCTACCATAAATATAATAGTTCTGAACTGCATTCCTCATGTAGCACTTGTGATCTTGAATCCACCTAATCATCCTATCATGTAGGATGCTGATTAATAAAAATACTTAATTCTCTATTTTGTGAAAAAAAAATCATCAAATTTTTCTTACAAAGGCATTACAAATATATACGGCAAAAGAAGACAACAGAGTCAATTTGGAAGAAAAAGCTTTATATAGAATTGTTTGGACTTCCAGGCTGAAACTTTAGCAGTGTTTACCAGTGTTCTTTTAATTTCACTTTCAGTTCCAGCTCCATTCAGCAAAACAAACTTCTTGATTACTTTTGTGCACTAGTGGCAGAAAAAAAGTGTTGTTAGGTGCCTTTGACTCAGTTCTGACTGATAGTGAGCCTGTTTCCAACAGAACAAAGCACTTTCCCATACCAAGCCATCCTCACAATTGTTGCTATGGTTGAAGCCATTGTTGCATCCACTGTGTCATTCCATCTCACTGAGAGTCTTCCTGTTCCTCTTTTTCACTGAACCTCTACTTTAACAAGAGTGATGTCCTTCTCTCTGGACTAGTGACTCCTTGAACATATCCAAAATATGTGAGATAAAGTCTCACCATAATTAAATGAAGTCTCACCATACTCACTTGTATTCTGGTTGTATTTCTTTCAAGACAGATGTGTTCATTCTTCTTACAATCCATGTTATATATATTCAATATTCTTCTCCAACATCATAATTCAATTGTATCAATTCTTCTTTAGGCTTTTTTATTCATTGTTTAGCTTTCCCATGCATATGAGATATGGTAGTTAAGGTTGTGTGTCAACTTGATAGGGCCATGGTTTTGAGTAGTGTGACAGCTGAATGTAGCTATTTTCCATGATGAGATTGTAATCTTCTCCATCATGGAATCAGCTGTGAGATATTAATCAGTGGAAATAAAGCTGCCTTTGAGGTGTGGTCAACTTCCAGTATATATGGAAAAGCTTTAAGAAACATCTCTAGTTTTTTTGGCACATTTTGCATTCTGCGATTGGCTGAGTCTTTATCTACAGTTCCTGGACTTGAACCAGTCCCCTGCTGTGTTGTCTGCTGATCTTGGAATTGTGCCATTTTGCCTGCTGATCTTGAGTTTGTCAGCCTCAGCAGCCAGAAGTTGCATGAGTTAGGAGAATCCTCCAACTCCAGTGGGCCTGGAAAAAGAAGCAGAGCTGAAGTCCAAGGCTGAGAGACCTTCACCCAGGCCCTAGAGCCAGCACTCTGAATTCAGACTTCTAGCATCCTAAACTGTAAAATAATTGATTCCTGTTTGTTAAAGCCATCCATTTGTGGTATTTGTGTTATAGCAGTGCTAGAGAACTTACATTAGGTGATCCCACAATTGGGTTAGGCATACCTTAATTTTCAATGTGACATCTTTTTTTTTTAACACTTTAAAGAAGTCTTCTGCAGCAGAAAGAAGCTCTGATGGTGCAGTGATTAAAGCACTGGTCTGCTAAACAAAAGTTCAGCAGTTCAAACTTACCAGGTGCTCCACAGGAGAAGACTGAGGCAGTCTCCTTCCATAAAGATTTACAGCCTTGGATACTCTAAGGGGCAGTTCTACTTTGTCCTGTAGGGTCTCTGTGAGTTGGAATTGACTCAAAGGCTGTGAGTTTGGCTTTTTTGCAGCAGATTTGCCAAATGTAATACATTGTTTGCCTTCTTGACTGATGCTGCTGATTGTGGATCCAAATAAAATGAAATCTTCAACAACTTAAATATCTTCTCCATTTATCATGATGTTGCTTATTGGTAATCCATATGGAAGGCTGTAGGCTGTAGTCTTTCATCTTCATCAGCAAGTGATCTTACTTGTAGCAACAAAGGAAGAGGTGCCTCCACAATAGGAGTGGGAAATGGAATGTGTGTCTAATTGCCTTCATGAACAATTGCCGCCTTTGCCATGAGACCAGAAGAACTGAATGGTACAAGGCAATCATTACTGAATATTTGCATCAAAGATTGTAGAGAAGAATCTTGATCGAAAGGGGGAAAATGTAGAACAGAATTTAAAATTCTCATGGAATCCAGATTTTCTGGATCCATAGAGGCTAGATAAGCAACTGAAACTATAGTCCTGAGATAATCTTTAAACCATAAATTAAACATATCCTCTGAAGTCTTCTTAAAACCAAACAATAGTTTAGCTTAAGTAGTAAAGAATTTCTGCCTTGAATATTATGCTCTTTCAGAATCTATCTATATGAGATCAAATTGACAACAGCAAATTTTAAGATTAGATAGGAAATTTAGAGGGGCAGAGACATTATATTATTGAGGGAGAACAACTCAAAAAGGAGGATGAGAATGGTTGCACAACTCAAATAATGCAATCAATATTACTGAATTATACATATAGAAACTGTTGGATTGGTGTATGTTTTGCTGAGTATATTCTCAAGAACAATGACACAATAAAGAAAATATTATAAAAAGAGTAGATGTGAAGGGTAGTAAATATCCAGAAACCAGACACAAATGCTTAAGAACAGGGATTCAAAAACAGCCAAGTTTTATAACACAGTTAATATTTAAAACATACGTCTGAAAAAAATCATAAAAATACTATATTAAATTCTACTTGGAACAAAAGAGAAATTTATTAATATTGATTTGATCACTGAGGGAGACTTTTAACAAGGCAAAGAAAAAAGTTGTACTCTTTGAGGAGCTAGTATTTTATTTCTATGCTTCATACTATTAAACAAACAATATTAGAAAATCTGTGTAATATCTGTATCTATTATCTTCAAAGTGACGAGAGTTGGGGACTAGCTGAACAGCTTGACCACCATTTCATCCTATTATATGTATTATATATAATCTGTGAGTATTTAACTTGTCATTTAGCCATTTACAAGATGTAAATTTTTATAAGCTGTAATACAAGCTCAAATTACAAAGTTCCATAGAGCTTGTTAAGGATTAATTCTAGAACTAGGACCAAATTACCAAAGGTCAACCCTTACAAAAGAAGTGTGGGATGGGATGAGCAGGCAAATTTTACATATCCATGTTTTAAATATATACATATACAATGTAAATACACACACACCCAAATAAAAACCTTTTTATTTTCCTTATAGTATAAGTTTCAAGGACTGTGCCTTTATTTTAAAGTATCTCTCATTATTAAGACCCAGAGCAGAAATCTGTGGCAAATATTTGTTATAATATCAGCATTTTAAGCACACCTTGTAAATTTCATCACAGAAGAATTGTAAGACTAGAAATATATTTTAAAGAAAGTGTAGCAACATGTATTCTAAGTAGCCATAAAAAAAAATACAATTTTGAATAAAGAGAGTTACTGAACAATTTTATGTTCTGCCGCATGGAAAGTTGTTAACATTTTAGTTTTTCCAATATATCGTAATATTTTATGTATTATTATGGTATGTTTTTGATGTGCATTCTTTCTTTTTTCTTTTATGTGCTTTTTTGTCTCCTAATATTTACCCAGAGTAGTATAAAATATGATTATCTATTCCCTCTACTTTTCCTGTAAATACAAATTCTTTTAAAAGAGAAAAATAAATATGTTATCAAGTATCTACTTTTGCAGACCCCAGCAATTTTATTGAACAGCAAATGTTCATTAGCATGCACTGATATGAAGACGATCTTACTGACAATTCCCAGAGTGTTCCCTCTTTCATAAACAGATTGTTGATGGTTGATGCATAATCCATCTGAGCATTGCAATAAAAAGAAAATATCACAAAATGTGCATAGAGCTTTGTAGAAATGAGTGCCAAAAGTTTCAATGGATAGGAAGAGAATATTCACACATGCACATGCACAATATATTTGTTACTTAGATTTTTTAAAAATTTTACTTCCATTGTGATTTTATTGACTATATATGTCTTAAAATAGACTTTTTTCTTTTTCCTAAACTGGGGTTCTTTATTCAATCAAAGAGAAATTATCACCTTTGCTAAAGTGATAGGATGGGTTTGAGAGAGTTTGGTTGTTTTACCAATGCCAAAACATCCAGATGAAATGTAAGGAAATTCTGTTAATCATACATATGTTTTACTCTTTGATGCCAACCATCCAGATGTTCTAAATATGTGAATGTTTTGACTTCACATAAAATAATTAGAATGAATCCCTGATAATTCCTGGTTATTCATATGTATATTCATTCATAATATGACTTTATTTTTCATCTATTGCATGCAAAGTCTTCTATTAGAAGTTGTAAAGGAAGCATTGGTGAATGAGGATCAGAACCTACGTTCAAGAAGCTTACAATTAAATACAAGGAATAGAATACGAATGAACACAAGTCAGAATGGGATCTATGCCTTAAGAGACTGAAAATTACCATAAGCATTAACAAATAAGATAGACTTCCAAATAGGATGTTTAAGGTAGAATTTAATCTGAAAATTGGAAGCCTAGATAAGAGTCTTGTATACAAAGACTGGCAATATGTTAGGAATTATGTAAGCAAAACAATTTATGCAAGAAAATTCCATATGCATTCATAAATGATTGTAATCAGGGAGCATAATGAAAGATGAAATTGGGAAGGTAGGTTTGGTTTATATTGGAAAGGGCTTTGACTATATAGACTGAATAATTTCTATTTTATGTTTAAATAATAGAATATCATTAAATGCTGTGTGGTATGAAGAAAAAGTTTTAGAAAATTAATTGTTTACATAAATCATTTCCCCTCTTTCAGCTTTATTCTTTTCTATCTGTAAAATAAAAGGGATGAATGAGATCAACTCTCAGGTCCTTTCAGGGTTAAAAATCTATGAAAACAAGATATCATTTGGATGGTAAAAGAAGTTCATTTAAGGATTGTAAGCATTAGAAAGAAAGAATCATCATAATACTCTAGGAAGTTCAATCTGTTATTGAAGAGCAAGGTACGTTGAACTATGGAGACTATAACCCCAGGGAGATCAGTTAGAGTACTTTTGTGATTGTCTTCATAAAACCTTATCTGAAAATGGAAAGGGATTGAAAGGAAAGACCCTTGTTTGCTTATTGCTCAGAAAAGTGGACCTGGAATCAGTGTATTTTTCATTATATTTTCAAGCACTCACAAATAACCATTTAATTTTTTTTTTTTATAATTCCAAATACCCCTGCTGATAAGTCACTACTAAGTCTAGAGACTATACAGGACTAAGTAGAACTGCCCATAGGGTTTTTGAGCTGTAATCTTTACAGAAGCCAACTGCCATAACTTTCTCTTGTGGAATGGCTGGTGGGTTTGAACCACCAACTTCTGTGCTAGCAACTGAGTGCTTAACCACTTTATCACCAGGATTCCTTCTAGAGCTTGTAAATATGCAGAATAAGACTTGTAATTCTTGTATTGCCATATGGGTATATCTAAAAAGTCTTACAACTTTCTTTGTGTGTGTGTGTATGTGTTTGGAAATGCTGTGATAAACAGTATTTTAAGAACAAAGTATTAACACTTTCCATATTTTTCTGTCATTCACATTCACTAATGGGCATTTCCATGAAAACTTGATCTTTTCTCTTATCCTCATGTAAAATATGTATTAGTATATGGCTGTGTGACAGAACACCCACTTCTCAGAATTTATATAAACCTATTTATAAATAATGAAAATACATAGTGACAATGTCTCAATGAACAAACAGATATTGTGTTTATTTTTATACAAAGATATGTCCCACACTCTCCCACTTCCAATGGGAGCTCTTTTTGATGCTTTAGAAGCAAAATGTTAAACAAACAAACAAACAAAAAACTTCTACTAACAAGGAGGAAATACAATGCAGTATAAAAAACACTGAGGTTGGATTCAGATATATCAGAGTTTGAATAGTTGACACTCATTTTACTCATCTCCTCGGAAGGAAGGTTGGGCAATCTACTTCCATAGAGATACTGCCTCGACTACCCAAGGAGGGGTCACTATGAGTTGGGGCCTACTCAATGGCACATAAAAACAACAACAACAATAAAAATTAGAGTAATAATATCTTATAAACATGTTATAAGTGTCAAATGGGACCATGAAATGGCTAACACATAGGATGTATAACAGTTATCATTAAAAGCACAAAGACTTCCCGTAAGATGGAGGAATAGGCAGACAAGCGACACAGACCTTCTTCAACAAAGAAAAGAAAAACCAATTGACAGAGATACAGAAGATAATCCTGGAGCCCTGAGCTTTGAAAGGAACTGTACAGGAGTGGATTAGGCACCAACTCATGCAAAAACCTGAACGAAAACAGGACCTAAGAATAGGCTCTGTTTGCCAAGGTCAGCAAGGACATACGAGAGACTGACAACAGAAAAAGAGACAGGTGGTGAGTGTATAAGTGCTGTCAATTAGTGAATAGAGGAGCACAGCATAGTACCCTGCTTGCATAGTTAACATGCAAAGAAAACAGAAATTGTGGGCAAGTCACTCCAACGTACAGTTAACAATTAAATAAAAATCACAAAAGTGTCACAATGCCTCAGAGACAACAGAGAATCACAGTGCACACAAAGAAGCCAGATAAAGCAGGAGAGACAAGGGACCAAGATACAGACCCAAAACATATCCCTGAGGAAGATGCAGCATTGGAACTCCCTGATAAGGAATTCAAAAGAATTATATTTAGATATTGTCAAAAAATTGAGAGACAGATCAAGGAAAACACAGAGAAAACCCTAGAACAATTTCAAAAGACAATACAAGAACAAAATGATGAAATAAATGAAAAATTAGAAATGATGCAAAATCTACACACAGAAATCCAGAAGATTAATACTAGATTTTCAGAAATAGATAAGACATTGAATGGGCCAAGGAGCAGAACTGAATCACTGGAAGGCAGAATTGGTGAGATTGAAGGCAAATATTTGAATACTTCTTTGGAAAGGGATCAATTAGAAAAAAGATCAAGACAAAATGAAGAAAGCCTAAAGTTCATCTGGGACTCCATCAATAGGAACAACCTACATGTCATTGAATTCCAGAACAGGAAGAGACAAATAAAACCACAGAGAAAATTGTCAAAAATTTGTTGGAAGATAATTTTCCCAGTATGATGAAAGATGAGAATATATCCAGTCAGGAAGTCCTACTATCTCCAAACAGGACAGACCCCAAAAGAAAATCACCAAGACGTATCATCATCAAACTCACCAAAACCAAAGACAAAGAAAGAATCCTGAAAGCAGCATGGAAAAAAACCAAACAGTTACATACAAGTGGCAACCAATAAAACTAAGCTCGGATTTCTCAGCAGAAACCATGAATTATGTACCCAGCAAAACTGTCCTTCAAATATGATGATGAAATCAGGATATTTCCAGATAAGCAGAAATTAAGGGAATTTGTTAAAACCAGACTAACCTTATAAGAGATGCTAAAGGGTACCGTTTGGACAGAGAAGCAACAACAGCCAACAGCGACTGACCATTA
>NW_006922107.1:1711939-1716414 GCF_000298275.1 Orycteropus afer afer | reverse complement strand
TGGAAATAAGGGGTGAAGGGTGGCATGTCCTATATTATGGTTTAACAGGTCAATTCCAAGGATTGTTTAATTCATTAGGATGATGTATCTCCATTTTACTTTGCAATTTACTCTTTGATTAGAGTCCAGATTCTGAAGTTACCTGAAAACTTACAAATTTCTGCCCAGTAGGAAAAATGACTTTAAAGGTATTCTTTATTACCCTGTAGACATTTACCAGTGTTGTCTCTACAAGCATTTCAGAACGCCTCTATAGGTGAACCACAGAACCCCTTATTCCTCACTGTGCTTGCTGAATCAGCTTTATCATCATAATTGTTCCTATATTAATTGACTAATAAACTGGCTAATTAATTAATTAATTAATTTGGACATATATTAATTTTATACTTTTGAGAGAGTTATGATTTTTCTTAAAATTATACTTTAACAGAATATTGAAATCCCATGTGGGTGGTGGTTCAGTGGTAGAATTCTAACTATCTGTGCAGAGAACCAGATTTGATTCCCAGTCAATGCACTTCATGGGCATCCAGGACCTATTCATCAGTGTAGGCTTGCGTGTTGCTGTAATGCTGACCAGGTTGCAGCTGAGCTTCCAGACTAAGACTTTGAAGAAAGGCCTGGTGATCTCCTTCCAAAAATCAGCTGCAACCAATCCTAGAGATGATTTGGACAATGCATTTTTTGTTCTATTGCACATGGAGTCACCATGTGTAGGGGCTAACTTGTATGAAAGTATTAATTACTGATCAAAATCAAAATTGCCATATTTCTAAGGGAAAGTAGTTGTTTTTCCCTTTAAATGAAGATGCTACTATAAGACAAATAACAGCTGATGTATTTCTTATCCAACAGAATGCAGAAATTATTGGACAATATCATTAATATCACTTACGAGCACAATTTTGCTGAAGATAATTAAAAAATGACTTTAGCTGTACATCAACAGGAAATTGCCAGAAATCTAAGCCAGATTCAGAAAAGGACATGGGATGAGAAATATCAATGTTCCCTGCTGGACTAACAATCAACATTATAATAAATGGAGAAAATACTGAAGTTGTTAAGGATTTCATTTTACTTGGATATACAATCAATGCCCCTGGAAGATGCAGTCAATAAATCAAACGACATATTGCATGGGGCAACTATACTACAAAAGGCCTCTTTAAAACCTTAAAAAGCAAAAATGTCACTTTTATGATTAAGATGCACATGACTTAAACCATGATGTTTGCAATTGCCTCATATGCAAATGAAAGCTGACCAAAGAAAAAGAAAGATAGAAGAAGAATCGACTCATCTATTTTATGGTATTTGAGAAGAATATTGAATATACCATGGACTTCTTAGAGAATGAACAAATCTGTCTTGGAGGAAGTAGAGCCAGATGCTCGTTGTTGTTGTTGTTGTTGTCATGTGCAGTCAAGTCGTATCTGACTCACAGCGACCCCTCCTTGGGTTTCTGAGGTAGTATCACTATGGAAGTAGATTGTCCAATCTTCCTTCTGAGGAGTGGCTGATGGGTTTGAAGCACCAGCCTTCTGGTTAGCAGTCAAGTGCTTACAAATACGCTATCATATGCTCCTTAGTAGGGAGGATGGTGAGATTGGTCTTGCTTATTTTCGACATATCATTAAAGAGGAACCCAAATGTTGGAGAAAGAAATCATGCTTGGTAAAGTAAAATATCATCAAAAATGAAGAAGGTTTTCAGTTAGATGGACTGACATATTTGCAGCATCTATGCGCTAAAACACACCTACTATTGGGAAGATGGCTCAGGACCTCGCAATATTTCTTTTTGTTATACACTGGTTTGCTATGAATTGGGTACATCTCATTGACACCTAGCAACAACAACATATTTATTTATGTGATAAGAAAACTTTACTCCTCTTTGTATGATTATCTCTCTCTGTGTGTGTGTATGTGTGTGTGTGAGTTTGCTCTTGGGAAATAACACTCTTATTTCAAATACACTAGTTAAGAGTAATTATAATTAATGCAACAGGAGTCCAAAATCATACTAAGTTTTTATCCTTCAAAACTCTCTCTTCATTTTATATACCAATTCAAAAGGAAGATGAAACTTCATTAAAAAAATTTTAAGGTGTTTTTTGAAAAATGGTAATACTGTATCAGAAATGGGAGCTTTGGTGGTATAGTGCCTAAGGCATCTGACTGCTGACCAGAAGGCTGGCTGTTCAAACTCACCAGCCACTCCTTGGAAGGAAGATGGGGCAATCTACTTCTGTAGTGATATTGCCTCAGAAACCCCAGGAGAGGTCTCTATGAGTTGCATCTGACTCGACTGCACTGAGTTTGGTTTGGTTTTTATACATCAGAAATGATGAAGCCGCCTTGAAAACAATTCCTTCAAATTATGTTAGAAGAAACATTTAATTTAAATAGGAAACTGTATAATTATGATTTTTTTAATGCCCAGTGTACCTTAAACAAGAAGATCAACTAGAATGCTGATAATATACAATGAGGTTTTTAATGCATTAAAGTGACAAATTACATGCTTAGCATACAGCTGGCCGTCATGAATATGAGTTTCCTCCACTACTCCCCATCTCACCCTGCTGCTCTTGGAATTATATTTTTAAAAATATCATGCAGAAAATGTATGAGGGTTTCACTTGCTCTAAATCCTTGACACGACTAAGCATTGTCAGTATTTGTTTATTTTTTGCAATTTTAATTGTTCACTAATATCTCATTATCCCTTTGAATTTTATTTTCCTAATAATTTTAGTTGCTGTTGTGTACCATTGAGTTGATTCTGAGTCATAGTGACCCGATAAGACAGAGTAGAATTGTCCCATATGGTTTCCCAGGCTGTAAACTTTATGGAATTGTATTGTTAAGTCTTTATCCTTGGGAGCCATTGCCTTGGTTCAAACCATCAACCTTTCAGTTAGCAGCCAAGTATTTAATCATAGTGCCAGCAGGGCTCCTTTCCTAATGATTAATAATGTTGCATGTCTTTTCATGTGCCTATTTGCCATCCATATTATCAAGTATTTTGCTCATTAAAAAACATGAGTTGTTTTCTTTCATTTTGGGTTTGAGAGATTTTTGTATTTTCTAGATGCAAGTCCTTTGTTGGATACTCAATTTGTAAAAAAAAAAATTCTCCCAATCTGTCGCATGTTTTTTCATTATTTTTACAATGTCTTTGACAGAGCGAAAGCTTTCATTTTAATGAAGTCCAATTTACCAAATTTTTCTTTTATGATTCATGCTTTTATTTTCATGTCTAAGGACCCTTTGCCTAACCTCAGGTTATGAAAGGGGGTTTTTCCATAACTTTTTTTCTAAAAGTCTTAAGAGTTGAATGTTTTACATTTATTTCTGTGATCCATTTAGAGGTAATTTTTCTATAAGGTATGAGATTCAGATGTTGTTAGCTGCCATGGAGTTGATAGTGACTCATCACTACCCCACACATGCAGAATAGAACCGTACTCCATAGGATTTTGAAGCTGTGACCTTTTTGGAAGCAGATCACCAGCTTGTCTTTGGAAGTGCTTCTGGGTGAAATAAGGAGCTCTGGTCATGTAGTGGTGAAAGGCATTTTGCTCCTAACCAAAAGGTCAATGGTTCAAACCCACCAGCTTCTCCTTGGAAGAAAGATGGGGCAGTCTGTTTTCATAAAGATTTACAGCCTTGGAGACCCAATAAGGGTAACTATTGAACTCAGTGGTAGCGAGGTGTTTTAGTGCCTAAGGCACTTGACTGCTAACCAAAAGGCTGGTGGTTCAAACCCACCAGCCACTCCTTGGAAGGAAGATGGGGCAATCTACTTCCATAGTGATACTGCCTCAGAAACCCAAGGAAGGTTCACTATGAGTCAGGTCCGACTCAACGGCACATAACAACAACAACAATGTGAATTAAAACTGCCAAATTTCCAGCTAGTAGCCAAGTGCTTAACCATTTGTTACACACAGAGGCTTATGAAATGCAGATAGAGGTTTGTTTTTTGGCATATATATGTCCAATTTTTCCAGCACCATTTGTTGAAAAGATTATCTTTTTCTCAATTAACTGTCTTTGTATCTTTGTTAAAAATCATGTGCATAAATTTCTAGACTCTCTATTTTTATTTCACTGATCTATATGTTTATCTCTTTGCCAGAACCACAGTTCTTAATTATTGTAGCTTTATACTAAATCTTAAGATTAAACACAGTGAGGTTCCTCCAACTTTATTCTTCATTTTCAAAATTATTTTAGAAATAATTTTTACTTTTCTTCTAAGGTTTTTTCTGTGTTTTCTTTGGTCTATGTCTCAATCCTTTGAAGATACCTAAAAATAATTTTTTTGCATTCCTTATCAGAGAGTTCTAATGCTGCTTCTTCCTCAGGGATGTGTTCTGGATCTCTATCCTGCTCCCTTATTTCTACCACTTTATCCTGCTTCTTTGTGTAGACGGTGATGGTCTGTTGTCTCCGAGGCAT
>NW_006922107.1:1707112-1710449 GCF_000298275.1 Orycteropus afer afer | reverse complement strand
TGGCGGTTCAAACCCACCAGCCACTCCTCGGAAGGAAGGTTGGGCAATCTACTTCTGTAGTGATACCGCCTTGGAAACCTAAGGAGGGGTCGCTATGAGTCGGATCCAACTCCATGGCACATAACAAAAACAATACTTATTTACTTGGTTAGGTTCCAATGACCTGGTCCTTGTGTGAAACTGGTATTATGTTAGAGTCAAGAGGTACACCATGTTTGCTCCAGTGCCTCCCACAGTCATTAACTGACTCTCAGGCTCCCTGGTGTGTCTTAGGAAGTATATGGCATGGCACGGCCCCTTTCACCATACCCTCCCCACCACTGTGGAGCCCCCAGTGCTTGGGGTTAGTGGTGGTGGTAGTCAGGTATTCCCTGCCACCCATTGTCTCCCATCACCCTCCCTGGGCGGGGATTCTGTTTTCCCTCTGTCTGCCATCTCCCACTACCCATCCTGGGTGGGGGACCCCATCTGTTTTCTGCCTGCCACCTCCTGCTACCTGCTCTGAGTGGTGACCATGCTCTTCCTAGATCTGCCCTTCCCTCACGGCCCTGAGAGGATCCTTTCTCTCTCACCATTCGCACCTCCCTCTACCGACCTCCTTGTACTTCTAAGCCCTCACCCAGACTCCCCTTGCCTGATTGCAACATTGCATCATCCTGCCATCTCTCCACATCCTTGGCTGAACAAAGATGCCCTGGATGAACAGGAGAAAGCGTCCCACAGCTAGTCAGCCATCTTCCCTCTCATGACCCAGGCATCTCTGGAGCCTCCAGTATGTTATTCAGGGTAGCCTGTGGAGGGTGCCCTAGACCCAGCCATGACCTTGTGTGAGGCCTGGACCATTGGAGGTGCCCTCTGAGAATGTGTTCAAAGTTGTAAATGTGGAGTGTCAGATAACGAGATAGTTGATAAGTGAACAGGGAAACCTCAATGCATTAGAAATGCATTTTCTTTTTTGAATTTCTTTTTCCAACTGTAAATTACTAATTATGTATTAATGAGATTGATTTTGATGTGTTAACCATTTATCCTGCAACATTGCTAAACTCACTCTTAGTTCTAGGAGGTATATATAGTTCTTGGTATTTTCTATCTAGACAATCATGTAATCTGAAAATAGGGGCAGTTTTATTTCTTTGTTTCAAATCCACGAATCTTTTATTTCTTTTCTTGCATTATGACATTGGTTGGTAGTTTCAGTATGATGGGAGTAATGAAAGCAGGAAACTTCACCTTGTTTCCAATCTTAAGGGAACAGCACCTAGTCTTCCACATTTTATTATGTTACTTATAGATGTATTTTGGGAGCTCTGGTGGCATAGTAGGAGCTCTGGTAGCATAGTGCCTAAGGCATTTGACTGCTAACCAGTAGGGTGGAGGTTCAAACCCACCAGCCACTCCTTGGAAGGAAGGTTGAGCAATCTACTTCCATAGTGATACTGCCTCGGAAACCCAAGGAGGGGTCTCCATGAGTTGGATACAACTCGACAGCAGTGGATTTTGGGTGGCATAGTACCTAAGGCATTTGAGTGTTAACCAGAAGGCTGGTGGTTCAAACCCATCAGCCACTCCTAGAAAGGAAGACTGGGCGATCTACTTCCATAGTGAAACCACTTCAGAAACCCAAGGAGGGGTCACTGTGAGTCAGATCCAACTCAACGGCAGTGAGTTGAGGTGAGTTTGATAGATGTATTTTGTAGATACAGTTTGCCAGGTTGAGTAGATTCTCTTCTATTTCTAATTTGCTGTGAGTCTTTGTTTCTTTAGTTTTTATCATTAATGTATGCTGAATTTTGTTAAATGCTTTTTCTGCATTAGCTGCTACTGTTCTCTTCTTTACTCTGTTAATAAGGTAGATTACATTTACTGATTTTTGAATATGAAACTAGCCTTGCATTCATAAAATAAAATATTAGCAAAATAATTCAATAAACTTTTGTTGAAGGTTTTTGTATTTATAGACTTCAGTAAGATTCTTCTGTAATTTTCTGTCCTTGTACTTTGTCTTCCTGGTATCATTATCACTGTAATGCTGATCTCATAAAATGAGTTGGACAGTGCTTCCTTCTCTTCTATTGTTTGAAGGATACTTTGTAAACCTGTTATTTCTTCTAAAAACTCAGTGTTTTATAGAGTTAACTTGCAAAACCATCTGAGCCTAGTGTTTGTTTGTTTTTCCCTCAGAAGGTTTTTAACAACCAATTCAATTCCTTTAATAGTTTTTATTTTATAGTCATCTATTTAACCTTGGGTGAGTTTAAGTGGTTTATAATTTTTGAGAAATTGTTCTGTATCATATAAATAGGTGAATTTATGCTCATAGAGTTGTTCATAGTATTCCCTTGTCCTTTTAACATTTGTAGGTATGCAATG
This sequence comes from Orycteropus afer afer, assembly GCF_000298275.1. Lineage (NCBI taxonomy): Eukaryota > Metazoa > Chordata > Mammalia > Tubulidentata > Orycteropodidae > Orycteropus > Orycteropus afer. The sequence goes on along the minus strand of NW_006922107.1, from coordinate 1,708,076 downwards.
ATAACCACTTCTTTAAATACTGATGCTTTGTGTAGTCGCTCTTTTTATTTTTGTCAATTGTGCTATGATTACTCAATTTTATTTATCGTTTTAATGAACTTGTTTTTGGTTTCAATGAAGTTCATTGATTTCTGTTCTTATAATTGTCTTCTTTTTCTTTACTGTGAGTTTCTTTTTCTCTCTTTTTTTCCAGTTTCTTAAGTTGGAAGCTAGATTTTAAATTTTGTACCTTTCTTCTTTTTCTACCATAAGCATTTAATGCTACAAATTTACCTCTAAGCAATTCTCTATGTTCCACACTTTTTGATATGTTCTATTTTCATTTTTGTTTCATTGAAAACATTTTCAAATTTCCCTTGAGGGTTCTTCTTTGACACATGGACTAATAAAAAATGTGTTATTTAACATCCAAGTATTTTCAGATTTGCTTATTATGTTCCTCCTATTGTTGTTTTGTTTTTATTATCCTTTTATCAGAGAACATACTTGTAGTACTCCAATTCTTTTAAATTTGCTAAGGTTAAGTTTATGAACCACAACATGGTCTCTCTAGCTTAATTTTCTGTATGCACTTGAAAAGAACTTATATCATGCATTTTTTGGAGGATGAAGGTCTTTATAAATGTAAATTAGATCTTATTGGTTGATGGTGTTCTTCAGTTTTCCATATTCTTTCTAATATTCTATTAGTTCTGTCACAAAAAGACAAATGTTAAAATCTGCAACTATGATTGTGGATTTGTTTATTTCTCTTTTAAGTTATAATAGTTTTTTCTTCATTTTTTGGAAGGTCTGCTGTTTGGTGCATACACATTTAGGAATACTATTTCTTTTTGATTTATTTACCTTTTTATCATTATGTATTATCTCACTTTATCTTATACCTGGAAATTTTATTTGATTTGAATTATACATCATCTGATATTAATATAGTCACTCTAGCTGTGTTTTGATTATTGTATAT
>NW_006922107.1:1706166-1706902 GCF_000298275.1 Orycteropus afer afer | reverse complement strand
AGTGATACTGCCTCGGAAACCCAAGGAGGGGTCGCTATGAGTCGGGGCCGACTCGACGGCACATAACAACAACAACAACATAATTATATCTAAAATGAGTTCCTTAGGATCTGATTTGAATAGTTATTTACCTACATTAAAAAAGGAAGGATGGGAGGAGGAGCTGAAGCAATGATTGAGGAATATGGCAAGAGTACAAATAACACAAAAAATTTGCCTAGAACTAATTGCACTTGCAAAAACTTAATTTTCACTGTAATTATTCTCTGCATTCTTAAATTAGATGTAATTAACTAATCAGCGCTATAATTAGTTGTGCACACTGTCTTTGCACCTTCAGCTAACTCTGGGCACAACGGAAAACAATTTCCCCAGAAATATTCATAACAAAAAGATTTCAGCATTAAAGAGGACTACTTACTGGTTTTTATTATATCACACACATATATGTATGTACATATATATATATACATGCACATTATGTGTATATATGTGTGTGTGTGTGTGTGTATGGATGTATGGTGTGTATGTATGCATATTTATAAGCCCTGATGGTAAAATGGTTAAGAATTTGGCTGATAAGTGAGTGGTCACCTGTTGAAACCCACCAGCACCACTGCAGAGGAAAAGAACTGATGATATGGTCCCATAAATATTACAGCCTAAATGAAATGGGTGACATCACAACAGAACCAACTGAAATAAAAAGGATAATATCAGGATACTATGAAGAACT
>NW_006922107.1:1704914-1705776 GCF_000298275.1 Orycteropus afer afer | reverse complement strand
AGAAAAGGCATTTGATAAAATCCAACACCCATTTCTGATCAAAACTCTCAGCAAAATAGGAATAGAAGGGACATTCCTCAACATAATAAGGGCATATATACAAAACCAACAGGCCACATAATTCTCAATGGAGAATGTTAGAGACAAGAGAAGGCCAATATACCCAATATGAGTGGTCAACACAGTGTCATTGAGGAAGAAGAAGTCATAGAGAGGCACATGGGAGGTACAAACAACAAAAATGAACCTTTTTGCACATTCAGTACTGTGTTTTCAGTTAAGTTAAACATTGGTATATGGGTGGATAGATGAGTTGACAGGCTGAACTATTAGATACATCTATGCAGGGGAGAGTGTGCCCATGACCATGTATATGGTTGACAGACAATGTTTCTACAAGGGTATTGGTATGTTTTGTAACAATTCCCAGGTATATAGTAAAACTGACAAATGACAGGTTGCATTCACATCTTGGCCACAGCCAGCTATCCAGAGGGAGCAAGTAGTTGGACCTATGGGCTTAGGACCATAGGCACAGGCGACATCAAGCTCAATTGGCATAACATACAACACAAAAAACATTGTTCCACATCCTACTTTGGTGAGTAGCGACTGGGATCTTAAAAGCTTGCAATAAGCCATCTAGATGCAACAATATGTCTCTCCTTGTCCAGAGCAAAGAAGAATGAAGAAAACCAAAGATGCAAGAAAACGATTAGTCCAAGTGAGTGGTACACCGTGTGATCCTCAGCCTATGTGACTATGTGACCAGAAGAACTAGATGGTGCCTGGCTGCCACTGTCAACCACATGGAGGGAGATCTATGTAGGAGATCCTGGATAGAGTGGGAGAACAATGGTGG
>NW_006922107.1:1702149-1704681 GCF_000298275.1 Orycteropus afer afer | reverse complement strand
AACCCACTCCTGTGGCTTCCAGCCAAACAAAAGACAGGAATGTGAGGTGTACATTTGCATTGGGTAGATACACTCCTTGGAGAGAACAGTCGTGGGAGAATAGAAGGGCTGTGCATGCACAGGGAGACAGCTCAGGGAGCAGGAGTGCATCAAGGAAAGGACACAGGGAAGAAGTAACTATGGGAAGGAAGTGGGAGAGGAGGTGCTGCATTGTGGGAAATTGTAGTCAATGTCATGAAACAAAGTATATGTGAGCTGCTGTATGGAAAGTGAATCTGCACTCTAAACTTTCACCCACATCACAATTTTAAAAAAAAGATTACAGCCTAGGAAATTGCATGGGGCAATTCTGCTCTGTCATATAGGGTTGGAATCAACTTCACAGCATACAACTATATATATACATGTGTGTGTGTGTATGTGTGTGTGTGTGTGTGTGTACTATGTAACTATAGGAACAACAATGTGAGAAAAATAATTTTAAAGAATATGATTAAAAATTGCAAAAAATAAGCAGATATATTCTGTGTAAAATTGTTGACATTTCTTAATCCTACTCTTTTTTATTTTTCATTTTTTGTACTAATATTGATCTTGAAAATGTATTTGAACATTTTATTGCTTAAATTCTCAGCAGTTTAATGTTCAATGTTGTATGTCTATTGTTTGGTCACATAGTACCTAAGGCAGTTGACTGCTAACTAGAAGTTTGGTAGTTCAAAGTAGCCACTCAGGGGAAGAAGATGGGGCAGTCTACTTTGGTGAAGATTTGCAGCCTTGGAAACCCAGCGGGGATCACTATGAGTCCGAATCGACTTAATGACAGTGAGACTACAGACAGAATTTCTTTCTGCTTCTTATAGATCTTCTTCTTCTTGTCTAATATATATTTTTTAAAAAAAACATCTATATATTGCTTACACAACTCTTTATATTCATACTTAATCATATTAGCCTGTTTTGCCCTTTTCCATCTTTAGACATAATTAAAGTGTTTTTTATTGGAATATTTACGTTCATATTTTTTTCATAAGATTATAAAAAACATTATGTAATTCATTTAAAAGTTCTAAGGACAGCCCAAAATCCTCTCAAAATCAACTTCCCTAAAATCATAGGGTGTTGCATTGCTTCCTTTATGTTCACACAACTCTTCATATTGTCGTTGTTGTGTTGTTATGTGCCATCGAGTCATCTCCAACTCATAGAGAACCCTCCTTGAATATCTCTACAGAAGTAGCTTGCCCAGTCTTCCTTCCAATTAGTGGCGGATGGGTTTGAGCTGCCAACCTTCTGGTTAGCAATCAAGTGCCTCAGACACTACGCCACCAGAGCTCCTGTGCTCTTCATATTCCAAAACAAAACTCACTGCCATGGAGTTGGATTCCGCTCATAGCAACCCCTTCTTGGGATTCCAAGGCAGTATCACTATGGAAGTAGATTACCCAATCTTCCTTCTGAGGGTGGCTGGTGGGTTTGAACCATCAGCCCTCTGGTTAGCAGTCAAAATTTCAATATTTTAATCACAACCACATCATTCTCCAAAAAAACAGTTTGGAGTCATTTCCATCTCACAGAATTTGGGAGAGCAAAACTCTGTTCTATTAGTAAAATGTGTGTTCCTATCACTGATATAGCCAATATCAGAGTGATTAAAACCCCCATGATTTAACTTGTAATGTACTTCAGGCCTCTCTTATCAGCAAAAGTATTTCCTGATCTGCTTTTCTGCACAGCTTTGTAGCTCTGTAATAACCTGGATAATATTGCTGTCATTATCTTTTAAGGTCCAAGTGTCAGCTAAAATATTTGTATTAGTATTACTCTTTGCAGATTCAGTATTATCTTTTGCCACTTTCATCAACCTACTTTCTCTATTATTCCCAATATCTCTAGTACATTTTTTTCTTGACTTTAATATTCTCTATTTTTTCTATTATTAAAACCTTTAAAATATGTGGTGAAAATTGTGCAGTATTGAATTATGAGTCTTAAGAGTTACTTAGCTTAGAGGACTAACCTTCTTTTTACTTTTTAATCATTTTAGTTTTCAAATTTGCTATATCCTCAATAGAATGTAATGTTTTAGAGACTAAGAATGGTGACTTTTCTATGCAGTATATGTAAATTAACTTTTTTATGTATCAAATATCTTCAAAGTAATAAGTAAAAAGATATTGCCCAAGATAAATTTCATTAGACTGTAAATAAATTTCTGAAATGTAAACAATAACAAATGCTATATTTTTGCTATTCAAATAACAAGAGGATAACTTAACTATGACACTGTCAAGTCTTAAGACTATCAGTCATATACTGATGACTTTTCTTTAAAGCTGGCTTAATATTTAGAATCATTTATAAGACCACTTTCAAGATATTAACAAATATTTCTACTTTGAAGTTTCATATATTCTAACTTAAAAATGAGTCTTGGGATTGATTCCAAGATGGCGGAAGAGGCAGAAAGTCTGCACAGACCCTCTTCAACAAAGAAAAGGGAAACCAATTAACACAGACACAGAAGATAAT
>NW_006922107.1:1700627-1701121 GCF_000298275.1 Orycteropus afer afer | reverse complement strand
TTTTTCTCTTACTGCCCTATTCCCAGATATTGCAGGTTTTCTTTTTTCCTTCTTTTCTCCCTTTTTCTATTTTTTGGGTTACTGTTCCTGTGTGATTACATGGTGTATTTTTTGTCCATGTGCTTTCAGTTTTTTGATGTTTATTCAATTGTGATTTTTGTCTAACTGAATGGGAGATACCAACAGTCCCCATAATACACAAGTACACCCACACCTCCTATAACTTCAATACTGAGAAAGAGCCACCACATCCTTCTCAACCAATGGGCCAATATTAAAAAAACAAAACGTAGAGCCTGAATCACCTTGGCTGCTTTCCACAAACAGTTAACAGAGATCTAAATACAATACCATGAAGTCTCGGAGACAACAGACCATCAGAGTCCACACAAAGAAGCAAGATAAAGTGGTAGAAACAAGGGAACAGGAAACAGAACCAGAACACATCCTTCAGGAAGAAGCAGCATTGGAACTCTCTGATAGGGAATTCAAAA
>NW_006922107.1:1691290-1696489 GCF_000298275.1 Orycteropus afer afer | reverse complement strand
GTGGAGAGTTTGGGACTCTCATACACTGCTGGTGGGACTGTCAAATGGTACAACCATTGTGGAAAGCAGTATGGCGATTCCTTCAAAAGTTGGAACTGGAAATACCATTTGACCCAGCTCTTCCATTACTAGGTATATATCCTCAGGAAGTGAAAGCCATGACAAGAACAGATATATGCACACCCATGTTCATCATGGCACTATTTACAATAGCCAAAAGATGGAAACAACCAAGGTGTCCATCAACTGAGGAATGGATATCCAAACTATTGTACATACACACAGGATACTATGCAACCCTAAAGAATAATGAAGAATCTGCAAAACACCGCATAACATGGATTAACTTGGAGGACATTATGGTAAGTGAAATATGTCAATCACAAAAGGACAAATATTGTTTTAGTCCGTTATTTTAAAAGTCAAGGAATATTGTATCTATGGAAGCACATTTTCTTTGTTGGTTACCAGGAGTGGGAGGGGAGGGGAAGGAACACTCCTAGATAGATAGAGATAAGTTTTGATTTAGGTGAAGAACAGGGCAATGTACCAAATGTGAGTGATCAATATAGTGGCATTTAGGAAGAGAAAGACATAGAGAGGTTCATGGGAAGTACAGACAACAAAGATGAACCCTTTTGCACATATAGTACGGCGTGGTCAGTGAAGGCAAACATGGGCATATTCGTGGATAGATGGGTGGACAGACTGGAATATTAGGTATGTCTTTGAAGTGGGGGTGTATACCCAAGAACGTGTATAGGGTTGGCAGACAATGGTCCTATACCTTTATGTGTATGATCTGAATTCCCAGGTGTATAGTGGAGCTGACAAGGGGCAAGGTTGTAGTCACTGCTTGGTCACAGCCAGCTACCCAAAGGGACCGAGTAGTTGAACCTGTGGGCTCGGGACCATAGTCACAGAGGATGTCAAGCTCAATTGGCATAATATACTACACAAACATTGTTCTACCTCCTACTGTCGCAAGTAGCGACTGGGATCTTAAAAGCTTGCAAGCTGCCATCAAGATGTAACCATGGGTCTCTCCTCATCCAGAGGAAAGAAGAATGAAGAAAAACAAAAATTCATGGGGAGAATTAGTCCTAGTGACTGTTACACCATGCCAACTGCAGCCTATATGACTATGAGACCAGAAGAACTAGATGGTGCCTGGCTACTACTGTCAACCAGTTCAAAGAGGATCTGTATATGAGATCCTGGATAGAGATGGAGGACAATGTGGACAAAACTCAAAATCATTTGGAGAGGAAAAAAAAAAAAGTGGAAGGGGACCAGATTTGCTGGTCGGATAGAGCCCGGTGGAACCCCTGAGACTATGGCCCCTAGCTGCCCTTCAGGTCTGGAATTGAACCCACAACTGTGGCTTCCAGCCAAACAAAAGACAGGCATATGAGTTAAACATTTACCTGAGGTAGATATACTCCTTGGAGAGAACAAGCATGGGAGAAAAAATGGCTGCTTATGCACAGGGAGACAGCTCAGGGGGCAGGAGTGCATAGAGGGATGGACACAGGGAATGGGTAACTATCGGGAGGAAGTAGGAGGGGAGATGTTGCATTGTGGTAAGTTGTGGTCAATGTCATGAGACAGGTTATATGTGAACTGCTGTATGGAAAGCACATTTGCTCTGTAGATTTTCACCCAAATCACAATAAGAATAAATAAATAAATAATAGAAATGAGTTTTGCCTACTAGGTAATTTCCCATAATGATAAGAAATCTGCCAGACATTCTAGAGATTGCATATATTTTCTCTGAAATTATCCTATTTACTTAAAAATTACCAAATAAAAATCCAGTTAAGAAATGTGTAATCCCTGCCTCATCCTTAAAATCTTACTCAAAGATGAATCATATTGCAACTGATTTATTTTGAAAATAACAAATCAAAATTAAACAACAACATCAATAAATTTTTACCACATTTATAAACAATTTTTGAAATTCTAGATTCCTATCTCTCATTGTCAACTCCAACACCTAGGTTTTTCCTAAGAGTGGAATATTTTTAAACCACAAAAAAAATTCTGCAGGGTTTGCTTTCAAAGGCTCTCTCATATCTCAAGAGAGGGAAGGAGCTGAAGTTGATGGGACATAGAGAGGAAGGGCGACTCCATACCCTTGGTTTAAGAATAGGTTGCCTTCCCTCTCTCTCTCACTGTTCTTACAAAGCCAGAGTACATGTATGTGCACTGAATAACACCAGACAAGAGCAAAAGGAGGGCTGTTTCTTCCTGTGAACAGCAGAGTGCTTTGTTAGTGACCTTCTGGGCGAAGGAGAGAAAAAAGGTCTACAATTTGTTTCTGTTCTAAATTTCAATTTCCTTAATGGCTTCAGGTCCTGTTAACATCATGCCTCCACAGTCACTAACTCATCTCTTTGCCTTTAGAATTAACTTGCTTTTTTTTTTTTGTCTGTAATAATACATGTACCATCACTGATCTTGACAAGATCATTTTTGACAAAGAAATTCATTGCAATAGGCTACTCAAATTTAGGGGAGTTATTGTGAATTGTAAGCATTAGGAAAGCAAGGGAGTTACTTGGCCTGCTACAAGCATGTGGTAAAAACAGAAATAACAGGTTGAAATTGAACACGGGAAAATTTAGTCTGAATGTCAGGAAAAGTTGTCAACTCCGAGATTTAATTAGGTAGTGGAATAGTTTCCCAGAAGAAATGGCAGAAATTTATTGCTGGAGCTATTTAAAATTGGCTTGAACAAAGCACTAGGGAATATACAGAAGGGGGCAATCCTTCACAGATTCTTGAGGATTGATGTAGATAGCAATTGGTCTTTTGCATTTCTAATGTTCATGACCATTATTCTAACATTTAACTTCACAATGCTAACTAAATGTTCTCTCTTTACCACCATAACCCTGAAAAGCAGGACAGTACATGATACCCACAGGGATATCCACAGCTACTTTTTGAAAAAAAAAAAAAAAAAAAGTGATCCAAGCTAAATATTCCCATTTACTTTATTAATCACATAGCTGTTCTTTCTTTATTTCTTCCTTTTAAGATTGAGTGGAAAAAATCCTTGCAGGAGGCTTCTGATTAGTATCTTCCTATCTTCCATTTTCTTCCTATCTTTCATCTCCATGCGATGGCCAGCACAAAACCAAACCAAACTCACTGCCATCGAGTTGATTCCTACTCATAGCAATCCCCATTGGGTTTCAGAGGTGGTAAATCTTTACAGAAGTAGATTTCCCCATCTTCCTTCCACAGAGGGGCTAGTAGGTTTGAACCACTAACCTTCTGGCTAAGTCAAATTCCTTAAAATTCCAGAGCTCCTTATGCGAGTGTCTGGAGCCCTCTTGATGACTTATTTAATATTTTACTTTTTTTTTCTTTTTTAGACAAATAATCAGTCCTTTCAACATCACATCTATGTTTCCTTTTTCCTCTTCTGAGTAAGGGTTCAAAAAGGCTTCTTTTTCAACTCACTTGCAAAGCCCCCCTGGATATTTCCTTAATCATTACTTTACAACTTCTGGTTTAGCAATGCTATTTTCCACTCAATCTGAATAAGAGAGGGAAAAGAAAAATCTGAAACTGGGTGAAATGGTACTGATACAATCTCTTCAATAGCCTTTATAGTTAAATCAATAATTCCTGCTTGTTTGAGATATGTGAATATTTTGCTCCTGGAGGAAGGAAGTAAATAGATGGATACAATACATACTTAATAGTCCTGTATTGTATTTTATTCAAAGATAAATTTTATTTCCTTTTAGTGAAGGTTCTAGAGCACCTACTACACCCTGGCTGGCACCCACCAAAGTAGATTGTAACAAGGTAGAATATGCATTCAATATGCTACCCAGTTTTTGCCTCTTCTTATTGGGCTGTTTCAGCTACTTGGAAAGTTTGGAAGTTAGAAGAGTACCTCCATACCTGTTCCTTCATTCTTTTCCTAATAATAATAGACAGCATAAAAAAAATTACCTACTCGGTGCCAGGTGTTGGGTGCCTGTTTATCTATATGGAGTATCACACTGAATCATCACAACAAACCTATGAGGTAGACAGTCTTATTAACCTCACTTTCAGAAAAATCACACATGTAGTAATTGGTAGATTTGGGTCTGAAATACAAATAATCTGATACCAAAATACATACTTTTAAAACAACTACACTAAAATGTTTATAGGAAGAGATTAAAGTACTTCTTAATAGAAAATTCCTATAGAGTGCTCTGAAATCTGAGTTTTGAGGACCTTAGCAATAATTGTCAATAAATTTTCTTCAAGATAATAATGCTACATACCCCACAGTGATATGTATAAAGAATTAAAATCCCCTAATTATACAGTGTGCAGTATGGATTGCACCTCAACATAAAGAAAATGAAAATCCTCACAAATGGACCAATAGACAGTATCACAGTAAATGGAGAAAAGATTGAAGTTGTCAAAGATTTCATATTACTTGGTTGCACAATGGAAGTAGCAGTCAAGCAGATAATTTATTACATTGAGCAAATCTGCTGCAAAAGATCTCTCTAATGTGCTGAAGAGCACAGATGTCTCTTTGAAGACTAAGGTACACCTAACCCAAGCCATGGTGTTTTCAATTGTTTCATATGCCTGTGAAAGCTGAACAATGAATAAGGAAGACCAAAGAAGAGCTGATGCTTTTGAGTTATGGTGCTGGCAAAGAATACTGAAAGTACCATGGATTCTCAGAAGAACTAACAAATCTGCCCCAGAGGAAGTGCAGCTGGAATGCTCCTTGAAAGCGAGAATGGCTAGACTTTGTCTCAGTTACTTCGATCATGTTGTCAGAAGAGACCATCCCCTGGAGAAGGATATCATGCTTGGTAAAGAGGAGTGACAACAAAAAAGGGGAAGGCCCTCAACAAGATGGATTGACACAGTGGCTACAACAATGGGTTCACGTATAATAGGGGCTGCGAGGCTGGCAAAGGAGTGAGCAGTGTTTTGTTCTTTTGTACATAGGGCCACTATGAGTCAGAGCCAACTCAGCAGCATCTAACAATAAGACTCTCTCTAAGCATTTGAATACCAACCAAAATAACCACTCTCTTAGTCAACATTTTCAAATCATTTCAAAATATTGAAAATGTAATTAAGTCACTATCAACCCATTTTTTCAAACCACAATAACCTCAATTTCTTTAAGTTTTCATTATTACATATATCTTG
>NW_006922107.1:1688054-1691105 GCF_000298275.1 Orycteropus afer afer | reverse complement strand
AGATTGCTCAGTCTTCCTTCCAAGGAGTGGCTGGTGAGTTTGAACTGCTTGTCTTCTGGTTAGAAGTCAAATGGTTTAAGCATGACACCACCAGAGCTCCCGCCATGAAACATGGAAAAATCAATTAATAACTTCATATGGAAAGGAAAGAGAGCTCAGATAAGGAAAGCATTGCCGAAAAAGAAAAACAAAGTGGGAGGTCTCACACTCCTGGATCTCAAAACCCACTATACAGCCACAGAAATTAAAACAGCATGGTATTGGTACAATGATAGACAGATAGACCAATGGAATAGAATAAAAAAACCAGAAATACACCCATCCATATATGGAGGGTTGATTTTTGACAAAGGACCAAAACCCATTAAATGGGGGGAGAGATGACCTTTTTATCAAATGGTGTTGGCAAAGTTGGATATGCACCTGCAGAAAAATGAAACAAGACCTATACCTCACTCCATACACAAAAACAAGCAAAAGTTGGATCAAAGACTTAAGTGTAAAACTCCAAACTATAAAGCTTATCAAAGATAAAATAAGGGCAAATCTAGGAGCCCTAGTTTATGGCATAAATAGACTATAAAGCATAACCCAAAATGTACAGGCAGTGGAAGAGAAGCTAAACAAAAACAAACAAAAACCAAACAAACAAACAAAAAATTCACTGTTGTGGAAGAGAAGCTAGAGGAGTAAAAAAAAAACTACCAAACTCGCTGCCATCAAATTGATTACAAGTTATACATAGTGACCTCCGTTTAGTTTCTGAGAGAGTAAATCTTTAAGGAAGTAGATTGCCTAATCTTCCTCTCTTATAGGAGTTGGTGGGTTTGAACTGCCAACTTTCTGGCTAACGGTCAAATGTTTTAGGCACCACACCACCACCACTGGGACATTTTGAAAAATAAATACTTATGTGAATCAAAAGACTTCTCCAAAAGGATAAAGAGAACAGGCAGATTGGGAAAAAATATTTGGCTATGACATATCTGACAAAGGACTTATCGCCAAGATTTATAGAAAACTTAAACACCTCAATGCCAAAAGACAAACAATCCAATTCAAAAATGGACAAGGGACATGAACAGACACTTCACTAAAGAGGATATACTGGCAACCAACAAACACATGAGGAAATGTTCATGATCATTAGCCATTAGAGAAATGTAAATCAAGACAACAATGAGATATCATCTCATTCCAGCAATAATAGCAAAGTTCAACAAGAAAGAAAGTAGAAAATGCTGGCAAGGTTACAGAGAGATTGGAACTCTTATACAATGCTGGTGGGACTGCAAAATGGTACAACCATTGTGGAAAATGGTATGATATTTCCTTAAAAAAAACTGAAAATAGAAATACCATTTGATCCAGCAATTCCATTACTAGGAATATATCCTAAAGAGGTGAGAGGCAGGACACGAACAGACATATGCACACCCATGTTCATCACAGTACAATTCACTGTAGCAAAGAGATGAAAACAACCTAAATGTCTATCAACATATGAATGGATAACCAAATTATGGTACATTCACACAATGGAATACTATGTTACAATGTGGATGAATTTGGAGGACATCATGCTGAGTGGAATAAGTCATTTGCAAAAGAAGAAATACTGTATGAGCCCATTATTGTAAAAAGTCAAGGAAAGGTTTACTTAAGGAAGGGAACTCACTTTGTAGGTTACAGGAGATGGGACGGAAGGGGAAGGAAAATTTCAGACTAGTTGGGGGTCACACATCGATTTGGGTAAGGGAGGGATGGTATGGAAAGAGTCTTTGACCAGCACAATGACATTGGGGAAAGGAAGGAAGGTCACTGAAACGTATGCACAAAATATAGACAACAGAGGCAAATACTAGTTTATGCACAATACTGCATTACCACTAACACCAAACACCAAGCTACAGATAAATGTATAGACAGCTGAGAAGATGAGGTGGGAGTCAGTGAACAGGAATGTACTCTAGACCAAGGATAGATTTAGCTGAAGATAATCTTGCATAGATACTGTTGTTGTTGTTGTTATGTGCCGTAGAGTCAGCCCTGACTCATAGCGACCCCTCCTTGGGTTTCCGAGGCAGTATCACTACGGAAGTAGGATTGCCCAACCTTCCTTCCGAGGAGTGGCTGGTGGGTTTGAACTGCCAGCCTTCTGGTTAGCAGTCAAGTGCCTCAACCACTATGCTACCAGAGCTCCCAACGCATAGATACTAGTGATACAAAATTAGCCACACTCATTACAGAAGCAACAGAAGACAGAGTTGGAGTAATCTCTCAGAGACAAACAAACACCTTGGGAATAAGAATCACCAGGGCTTCTGACTATGGTATTAGAAGACAACAAGCTCAATTGGCACAACATAATACATAAAAATCTTGTTCCACCACCTCTTTGGTGAATAGCGACTGGGGTCTTAAAACCTTTTGAGCAGTCATTGAAGATACAGCTATTGGTCTCCCATCATCTGAAGCAAGGAAGAGTGAAGAAAATCAATGGCATTTGGAAACAATTAGTCCAAGGATATGGTGGATTTCGAGAACAGAAGAACTAGATGGTGCCTGGCTACAAATGCCAATCACTTGGGAAGAGATCAAAACTGGAGATCCTGGATAGAGTGGGAGGAAAAATGTGGAATAAAATTCAAAAACAATAAAAATGACCAGAATTGCTGGTCAGATGGAGGCTGGCAGAACCCCTAAGACTATGGCCCCGGAATATCCTTTGGTCCTGGGATTGCACTCACTGCCAAGGATTGGCTCTCAGCCCAACAGTAGAAAGACTTACATGCAGAAAATCCAACCCAGGGTGGTACACCCACCTATTCTAGGGAGATACACCCCTTAGAGCAATCAGCCATGGGACACCAGAGGAGCAGCACTCACATGGAGGAAAGCTGGACAGATAGGAGTGGGTATTTAAGATGGGCATGGGGCAGGAGTGTCACAGGGATGGGAAGGGAAGAGAGTGTGTTATGGTTGGACATGGTAAGCAGGGTGTGAAATCAAATGTACATGAACTGTTGAATGTAAAACAAATTTTCCATT
>NW_006922107.1:1685903-1687553 GCF_000298275.1 Orycteropus afer afer | reverse complement strand
CAAGATAGAATGGACTGTTCTAAATTTGGGAAGAAAACTATTAATCACAGGGTAACCTCAAAGAAAAATGATAAACCTTCAGATCAAAATAAAAAAAGAAGACTAGTGCAAATATTTAGCAAATACTAAAACAAAACCAATGAAGGAAGTGATAACATGATTAATAAACAAAAAGAGCTCAGCACAGAAAATTATATGGAACAAAGAAATCAACACCACAAAAAAGCACATAACAAAATGATGGCAACAAATTCATACTTGTCAATAATTACATATCTGGCAAGGGACTTAGCTCTAAGTTTTATAGAAAACTTCAATGCTTCAAAAGCAAAGGGATTAATAATCTAATTGAAAAATGGGTGGAAGAAATGAGTAGACACTTCACCAAGGAGGATATTCAGGCAGCCAGCAAATACTTGAAGAGATGCTCATGTTCATTGACCATCAGAGAGATGCAAATTGAAACAACAATGAGATACCATCTCACCCCAGCACTGATGGCAAGGTTCAATGAGACAGAAAATAATAAATGCTGGTGAGGATGTGGAGAGATTGGGACTCTCATACACTGCTGGTTGAACTGTGAAGTGATACAACTGCTGTGGAAAGCAGTATGGTGATTTCTTAGAAAGCTGGAATTGGAGATACCATTTGACCCAGCAATCCCATTACTAGGTATATAACCTAGAGAGGTCAAAGCCAGGACAGGAACAGATATATGCACATCCATGTTCATCACAGCACTATTTACAATAGCAAAAGATGGAAACAACCTACGTGCCCATCAGCAGAAGAGCAGATAACCAAACTATGGTACATACACACAATGGAATGCTATGCATTACTGAAGAATAATATAGAGTCTGCAAAACACCACATAACATGGATGAACTTGGAGGACATTATGCTGAGTGAAATAAGTCAATCACAGAAGGACAAATATAGTATTAGTTCGTTGGTGTGGAGAATCAAGGAAAGGTTTATACATTCCAAAGAATGTGTAAATTATTTAACAATGTCAATAATATTATGCACAAGTAAAATTTCGCTGAAAATAATTTAAAAATTCTTGCAGCAATACATCAAGAAGAAACTGCCTGAAATTCAAACTGGATACAGAAGAGGACATGGAATGAAGTATATCACTGCTGATGTCAGATGGACCTTAGCTGAAAGCAGAGAATAACAGAAAGATGATATCCTGTGTTTGATTGACTATGCAAAGGTCTTCATCTGAGTAGATCATAACAAATTATGGATAACGTTGCAAAGAATGAGTATCCTAACACTCTTAATTGTGCTCATGAGGAACCTTTACTTAGAACAAGAGGCAATCTTTCAAGCAGAATCACTTATAAGAACAGAACAAGTGGATACTGCATGATTTAAAATCAGGAAAGGTATGCATCAGGGATGTATCCTTACACCATACTTATTTAATCTGTATGCTGAACAAATAATTTGAAAGCTTTTTTATATGAAGAAGAACTTGGCATCAGGATTGGAGGAAGACTATTAACAACCTGCATTATTGCAAATGACACAACCTTGTTTGCTGAATGTGAAAAAGGCTTGAGGCACTACTGAAGAAGAGCAAAGACTACTGCTTTCAGTATAGATTACACTTCAACATTAAAAAAAAAAAAAAAA
>NW_006922107.1:1682808-1685192 GCF_000298275.1 Orycteropus afer afer | reverse complement strand
GGTCCATCATTGAAATTACAAAACTTGTTTTATAGTCTCTATTGCTAATATATGAAAGTTATAAACTCTCTGAATATAGGATACTGGATATACCTCACAGTCAAAATTTGAAACTATTATGCAGTGAATTTTCTAACATCCTTTTTATCAGCAGAAAATGCTACAAGTAATATCAGTCTGAGGCGAACAAACTAATTAGCAATAATGATAGTGACTGAGAGTATGTCTTGAAGCTGTTTTTGTTTCTGTCAATACCAAAGAAAACAATGGTATCAAATAATAAAGGTAGTGTTGAGCACTTGATCACTTTTTGCACCAGAAGCAAAGCTATTTTACTAATTGGGTAGTTGGAGACAAGAAATCAGTGAAGAGAAGTCTTATGAGAAATGTATGTACATTACATAACTTTCTCCCTCTGGTCATGTGTTTGTTAGGCCAGGTAGTTTTGAAGAATTGTCACTCTTTATCTTTAAATGAAAGATACGAAAATGCTAGATAAAAATCTGATCAAAAGTAAAGATTCATGGTGAATATTTATTTCTATTTACTGTAGAGTAAGAAGAATTTTAAAAAATCATCTTCCCCCAGAAAAGAGTGGATTAGATTTCATGAAAGCAAAATACCATCATTTTAAATGTCATACAGACAGATGCTATGAGCGTAATTCCATGAACTAAATTATCATTCTTTCTATCATAACAGGAGCTCAGATTCCAATGGAACTTGTAGTCTAGGTAGATCTACAGGACTGGATGAAGGGTGGAGGATTGTAAAAATTGGAATATAGCCTGGTGTCTCTTTGAATGAGCATATGAATGGAAAAATAAACAAAGTTGCAATGTAAGTATGAGTCCAAGGAGAGTAAAGGGGAAAAATGTATCAATCAGTGATACTTATCCATAGTCCAAGTAGAGTCTAAGTCTAGAGGGAATCCAATGGGAAGAAATGTCTGTGAGTATAAGCAACCCAGGCATGGAGAATGGCTTTAACACCAACTCCCAAAATATTCTCAGCATGGCTGAAAAGAGTGGTATTGGAGAACAACTATTTGAGGGAAATTCTTCAACACTGCAGAATCGTGGTTTGGCCGTGAGTATCTGTACAAAGGCAAATGACAAGGCTCTAGATAGGCTTCCTGATAAATCACAGTATCCAAGGCTCACCTATGATAGGGAGTAGTTCACTAAGCTACAAGGATTAGAAGAATGTCAAAACCACATATTAATTGCATCTATATTTTCTGTTATATTTCCCTGTATCTTCTCTTATGTTCGTTGATGTGCCTGGGACATAAAACCACTATACAATCTCAATATAGCTACCTGTTTATAGTCTTTAAAGATTGAGTAGCCAGGCCATTCACTGATGCCTCTTCTTAGAGGTGTTATTATAGCAGCTATGCTCATACTTGACCCTCCAATAGGATAAAGTCCTGCCCTAATTATGGTGGGTATAATTTTAACCCTTTTCCAGGGGTGACACTGTGATAATCCACCAATTATCCTCTCTAAGCACACTCTTTACCATGGAGACATAGTGTTGGATGTTTTGGAAAATCTCTGGGCTGCCAGAAAGGGTTGTGGCACACTGACTTCACATCTCTTAAGAATTTTTCTAAGCTTCTATTTTACTTCAAAAAGGAAACAAAGCAGTATGGACTTTTATAATTTGGGCTGTTGTTCTTTTTAGTGGCCAATGAATCAATACCAGGCTGTGACCTTTCAGAAGCAGATTGTCAAGCCTGTTTTCCGAGGTGATTCTGAGTGGGTTCGAACTGCCATTTTTTGGGCTAGTCCAGTAAGTTGGGGCCTTAACTGTTTGTATGACTCAAGGGATCCATATTGAGATGAAGCATGGTATAATGCAAAACAAAACTTTTGGGTTCAGGAATCAAATATATTAGCCTTGTGACTCTGAGCAGGTTTCATCAACTTTCTATGTTTCTGTTTTCTTATCTTTAGAAATGGGGATAAATATTCTCCTTCTCACATCTTGGTTAGGATTAAATGAGAAAAAATGGGTTTAAATGCAATAATGCTGGTGAAGTGTCTAGTTCATAAACGGCTCTTAATAAATCATTGTTAAATTTAAACAAAAGAAATGTGTTTCAAACAAAAGCCAATTATCTTCAAATTAAGGTCATCCTTGTTTTCTACATGCAGCAAATTTTCTTTACTACATCACTGTGCATTTACTATTAATTCATGCAAAGGGACTGCAGATCTTTCCTAAGGAAAGTTCATGAAAAGTCATACTTCTTCTTGTTGTTGTTGTTATGTGCCTTCAAGTTGGACCCGACTCATAGCGACCCCTCTTTGGGTTTCCGAGGCAGTATCACTATGGAAGTAGATTGCCCCATCTTCCTTCCGAGGAGTGGCTGGTGG
>NW_006922107.1:1679958-1682298 GCF_000298275.1 Orycteropus afer afer | reverse complement strand
AAAGTAGATGAGACAAAGTCTGGCCATTCTTGCTTCCAAGGAGCATTCTAGCTGCACTTCTTCCAGGATAGATTTGTTATTTCTTCCAACAGTCCAAGGTGCTTTCAGTATTCTTTGCCAACACAACACCTTGAAAGCATCAACTCTTCTTTGGTCTTCACTCATCTGTCAGTTTGTCGTACTGTGGTGTCTTGTGTATTGATGTGAGTCTGGAGGCTATGTCACCAGTATTTCAGATCCTAGAAGGGTCACCCATGGTGGACAGGTTTCAGTGGAGCTTCCAAACTGAGACAAACTGGAAGAAGGAAGGGGCCATCCATTTCTCAAAGAACTGGTCAGTGAAGACCTTATGAATAGCAGTGAAACACTGATATATTACTGGAAAACTTTATGAATAGCCCTGAATAGCTCAGCTTATAGGGGAAAAAGAGACAAAACTTTTTCATTTATCAAACTGTAGCCTAGTTGTGGTGTTGTTTTGATGTGTCAATTATTTGAGAGGGAATTTTAGTAACTCTCAGATAAGAACAAATAAATTTAAGAGATTCTTCCTCACAAGCACACACAAACACACACTCACAGACTCTTGAAGTCTTCCTAAGCCAAAATGGTATACAAATTGTACTTTTACAGGGGTTCATGGACTAAGATGTTTATAACTATTGATTTTACTGTTTGCTTCTCTATTTCACCATGCCTCATCCCAGATTTCTCTCAGTAAATGAAGCAATGAGGCATAATTACAGGAGAACTATTTGTGACTTGCTATGACTACATGGTTCTTATATGAGGTGAATCTCTTCTAATTATCAATTAAATCAAAGGTGCAGAGAATTCTTGTTTATTGTAATGAATTCACGTTTAATTCCTGATGGAAAATGAGATATGCCTGCATCTTCAGAAATTTCAAAATAAGAGCATTTTATGCAGTTTCTGTTTGGAAATTTACTTCCTTGAGAAATCCTCTTTGCTTTTACAGCAAAACATCCACCTGCATCTCCAACCAGGAAAGGCTGATGTCTCAAAGGGTATAGTAACATTTCTATGATGCGTAGATTTTATAAAGGTTATTGAGAGCAAACATCCAGTTCAATTTCTCTATCCCTACAGAGTGAATCATATACCAACTTAAAAGAAATAGTCTGTGTTTTACACTATTGTGGATATGGTTAAGCTGTGAACTAATCAACTCTTCAATAGTTTTTCTTTTAATAGTCATTTATTAAGTACCTACTACATGCCAGATTCTCTGTTAGTTGCTATACTTTCCCCAGTGAATCCATCTAGAAGAAATCTAATGAGGAGAAATGCATTTATACTCACTAAAACCAGGCAGGACTAACAGTTCTGGATGTTCAAAACTATAACAGACAGATAATAAATGTCATCTGCTCCTTGTACCAGAGATAGTCGGAGATCAGAGTACAGGAGAATCACAACAGAAATTGTTTGAAATTCATATTCTTTGGACCCACTCTTAGAGCTTATTGCTCATTAAATTGGAGGTGGGGAGTAGTGATCTCTATGTTCATAAGCACAAGCACTGGAAGGGAGGTTTACACAGTTGTCTATGAATAAAACCTAAAAAAAAAAAAAAAAAACTATCTCATAGACTGTCACTCAAGAGGCTATCAAATGCTCCATATCATTCATTGTAGATTTCTCTTCCTTCAAAGTGACAAGTTTGAATTTTTAGTTTCTTCTGGGGTGATGATGGAGTGTAGAGAGGAACCTTACAAGAAAGCAAAGCCAGAAAAATAGCAAGTTCACAACTATTCTTGGATTCATCAGAGTGCTAAGGTTGCAGACAGCAAGCAACCTGGCACAAAGTCTAAAGATACAACCCAACAACAATAAGAAGAGTTCAGCTAATGTGATTGGTGAATTGGTGGAGGCATGTTGCATATACAGTGCAAGAAAGAGTGTGGTGGTTGCAAATATAAGAGAATATAGGAGGAGTATATACATTCCTGTAGGCTTTTTTCTCTACAGTTCCACTGGGGATTTGTTAAAAAGATTAGGAAGAATACTGAGAAAGTCTTGTGTAGAAATGGGGAAAGGGAGTAGCAGTCCCTGAATGGTGGGCATGAAGCTCCATGGAGACTTTTCTCCCTATTATCGCTGAGGAACAAAAGTCTTAACCTTCAGTGGATGGGTGTGGGGAAGGGCAACAAACAGCCCATAGCACTGATGAAATTCCATTCCAGCTGATGGAAGGAGATACCAAACTAAAAATCAAACTCACTGCCACTGAGTCAATTCTGACTCGTAGCAACCCCCATTGGGTTTTTAAGGCTGTAAATATTTGTGGAAGCAGACTGTCTTATCTTTCTTCTGCAG